>NW_021167347.1:0-92331 GCF_003724135.2 Verticillium nonalfalfae | reverse complement strand
AGCCGATCTGCCACGACACGGCGTCGTCCAATTTGCGTGGCTTCGGGTCGGGCCCCTGATATGCCCCGAGCGCAGGGGTCGAGTCCCTCACCCAAAGACACAACGGTATTGGCGGCGTCAAAAGGCCCACGAGAACAAGCTACGACTGAGTAGCATGGCATGAGAATGTCAGATCATGCATCATGACACCCCTCCGGCAGTGCAGCAGTCAAATGGTTGCAGTGTTCCATCCAAAAATTCATCTCGCCTCATGATTACAATAGTCTACACGCTAGCCAAACCGCCCCCATGGACAACGCGGTACAATCTAGTTGGACACGTTGTGCGGCACGTTCTTGCCCGTCTGCTTCTCGAACATGCCGCGCCCGGCATCGGTGACCTTCTCCTGCGTGTTGCGGTCCATGCTGTGGCCCGACTTCTTGACGCCGGCGTCAAAGGCTGTAGGCAGGTCAGCACGCAAGATCACATTCCAACATTCCAAGCCAGCTCGAGACGTCGATCGAGTTGGTTCAACGAGCTGACGCGAGGGGGGGGGGGTGTCGTGCTTACCCTTGTCGACGTAGTCCTGCTTGCCAGCGCCGCCCTGGGTGTTGACCTCCTTGTGGCCGGAACCGCCGAGGCTGGAGGCCGCTTGCTTGATCTTGTCCATCTTGGCGGTGTTTGTCTGTTGCGCTGCTGTTGACGGGTTGTCTTGCGAGAGGATGCCGACTTTGAATCCGGGTCTGTCAAAAGGACTGATGTGGTATGTGGTGTGACCTGCACATGGAGACAGCCAACGTCAGCCTTATATAACAGCAACACGCCTCCCATGACGCAACCTCAGATCAACACGGCACCAGAGGGCCTCTCTACGTCACGGCAATCACCCTCTGTTTAGCCCCGCATTGCCCAAGAACCCGGCCGCGGGACAGGACAGGACAGCATGATGGCGGGTGGGGGCGACGCCGACGCGCGGCTCGGCGGGATGGGCGTCCCTCGAAGAGACACCACGAAAAAACAATTAAAGCCGTCTGACGTGGAGATGTTCCAGACGCAGCGGGCGGAAAACAGGTTTGGAGACGTGCGACCGTGACACCGCAGGGCCCCCTCTCCTCCCCGGGTTGGACGGCACTCCTTGGCGCGGCAGCGGCCGGCAGCGGCTTGGCGGGGCTGGACGAGCTTCGGACGGCACGAGTGAGTGGGCGACGATGCATGGACGCGGCTCGTGACGCGGGGTACCGTTCAGTGACGTTGCTTGGTCAGGGACGAGCTCGACCGGAATGTGGCCCATGACGCAGGGTGGAGAGGGTGAATCAGGTTCAAGGTGGGGGGTTAGGAATGAATGGAGGGGTCGGTGGAGCTGGTGACTTTTGACTTTCACCATCATCTGGAGACGTTGACGATGTCTGGAGACGTTGACGATGTCTGGAGACGTTGACGATGTATTCACAGTCCTCCAAGTACCCATGCCAAGTAGACGGATCCCTCGCCCACAGGCGGGCTGCCCAAACACCACCGAAGAAGACTCATGCCCCCCCCCAAAACGCCATCCATCCTGGTCCCTGGGCTTTGGCCCCCATTGTCTCTCGCTCTCGCCTGCACGCTCCTACATGTCCAAGAAATAACAACAAGAAGAAAAGAAAAATAGGCAGGAAAAGACGTGGATCCATCACTATGCGCACAGCGGCAGAAGATGCCCATCCGGCCGCCATCGTGTCGTTCAGTCGAGGGTGTCACGACTCGACAAAGACCTGGTAGGCCATGACCATGATCCAGACGAGAAAGATGACGCCCACCAGGCTGAAGGCGAACACGGCCTGCCATGTTTGGCCTGACACAAACACACATACATCAGTATTCCGTCGCGTGTCTCGCCCACCAGGCCACCGGGGGCACTCACAGATATTCCTCTGCTGCAGCCACGCGAGCGTCTCCAACGTCTGGCCTGTCGGGTTCTGGCTAAAGACGGCAATGTTGCAGTTGCCCTGCACCGAGCCCGATGGACCGAACAGCTCAATGGCCACCACCACGAGTCCGACCATCCAGAGGATGAACAGCATAAAGGCGCCGATCATGACAATGGCCGGCAGCAAGCGCTGGTTGAAGACGAGCCAGAGTATGAGGAGGACGTAGACGACGAGCAGAGCCGCGACGGTGATAAAGTAGGGAAAGTACCTGGCACGTCATGTGAGCCGACCCGTCTTGCGCCCCGATGGCGTCGAACATGGGAACGGAACGTACCAGGGGATGGGAAGCAGCAGCTGCTGCTGGATCTGGATAAACGTCGCGAAAGCGCCCATGATGAAGCCGGCGGCAATCAGCATGATGAGGATCCAGAGGTTGAGCTGGATGCCGGGCCATTGGTATCGGTGTGTCTTGACCAGCCGTCGCTCGTAGACGGCCGAGCCGTCGGTTGTTGTGGACGCCATGGCAGCGGTCTGCGGCCTCGTGTAGCGCGTCGGCGGCGTTGTGGGGGAGAGGGAAGACTCGTCGGGGATGGGCAGAACACGCCGTTTTATCTCATCCGTCAGGCGGTGGGGAGGCTGTCGTGGTCGCAACCCAACGCAGAGCTGTGCCAATCGGCAACGCGCAGGACCAATCCACCCCGATGCGTTGCACTGGCTGGACTCTGCCCGTCGCCGTTTGTCTCAAGGGGACGGCCACGTCAATGGTAGGTGGACGAGGGCGTCGACGCAACGCGGGTGTGCCCAATCGTGATCGGGTTCGATGGGAAGGCGGGGGGTCCACAACAGGCGTCAAGAGGGGCCGCGTTCTGTCGAGTGTATCGAGCGGTCGGTCTATCGTGCGCCGGGGCGTTCACGTCGATGGCAGCGTCGTGATGCTGAGTCTAGAAGAATCGTCGACGATGGGGGGGGGATGCGACAAGCTGGTGTTGCGACCGATCGACGCGCGCAGTGGGGGGAGGCGGGTAATAAGAAGGGGGGGGATGTAAGCTTTCCGATGGTGTGTTGTCATGCCAAGATCGGGGCGATGCTGCCAGTCTGTTGTTGGTGTACCAAGTTGTTGGTGTACCAAGTTGTTGGTGTACCAAGTTCGGTTGGGTATGCTGTAGGAGGGTGACTACCTCAGCCAAGCATCACGACAAGTCGAACGTTGACATTGGATGGTGTTTTGGACTCAATGCTGTTCTGGAATGCTCCGAGTGGCATGTAGGATGGAAAAAATGCCATGTGCCCTTTTCTTCTTTCCATTCGAGCCGTGATGCTGGGACAACGCTACAGACGACGCTACAGAGTGACCCTGCGCCTCCAGAACAGTGAAAAAAGGGTGGCTGGGGCGGAAGGGGGAAAGCGGGAGGAAGGGTTGGTGGGGTGGCTGGGGCTCTGGGCTGCGTCGTGGTTGCTGTGCTCGAGGGCGCTTGTCCCTGGCGGCTTGCAGTGGAAGAAGGGGAGGCCAGGGCGTACCGTAGGTAGTAGCTAAGCTTGCTAAGGTAGGTACCGACCAGGGAAGGCACAGCGGTCGTCAGGGCCCTGGTCGCCATGCCAGCCCCCGCCACCTGCATCACTAGGCTCGTCACATGCCATTCTCTGCGCGTGTGCGTGCTGCATAGCGAGACGGGGACAACGTGGGACAAGAAGGAGAAGAGGAATAACAAGAAGAAGAAAAAGAAGGAAAGAAAAAAAAAAAAAAAGGGCAGAAAAATCTTTGAAAAATCATTGCTCTCATCATCGTGCGTCCGCACTCTACGCTCTCATGATAGAAACAGAAACGACACCAGAAATGGTCGTCATGAAAACCCGCCTGCGCCTTCATCCATGCCATGACTGAGGATCCCCCAAGCAGACAGCGCCCATGCAGTATCCGCCAGAAGGCAGAATCCGGTCACCCAGCCACTATAGATATACAACCCCCCCCAAAACACCAGTGTCCGTCCCTCGTCACCTATTTCGCAGCACGTTTGCTGTCCTCACAACCGCAGGCCCCTTCCCACCACCGTGCTCATTGCTCCGGGCCCCGTGCCCGTCCCGTGCCCTGTGCTCCGTCCCGTGCCGCACGCTCACAGCAGCGACTCGCCCAGGGCGCAACGCACGAGGGAGCAGCCGGCCCGGATGGTCTCGGCGGCGCCCATCTCCGTGTCGGCGAGCGCCGGGTTGACCTCGACGAGGTCGACGGCGATGAGGCTGCCCGTCTCGTGCACGCACTCGCAGATGTAGTCGCCCTCGCGCAGCGTCAGGCCGCCGCGCACGGGCGTGCCGGTGCTGGGCGCCCACTGGGGGTCGAGCGCGTCGACGTCGAACGACAGGTGGATGGGCGTGTCGGTGCCAATGTGCGCAAGCGCCATGTCCATGACCCTGCCGATGCCGTGGCGGTCGACGTCGTGCATGCTGAACGCCTTGACGCCGTGCTCGCGCAGGATCCTCTTCTCGCCGGCGTCGACGTCGCGCAGCCCAATGTACACGAGCTTCTGGAGGCTCAGCATGTTCTCGTCCTGGAGCCAGCCGAAGCAGTCGCGCTTCGCCTCCTTGGCGAGGCCCGTGACAAACGCCACCGGCATGCCGTGGATGTTGCCGCTGTCCGACGTCTCGGGCGTGTTGATGTCGGCGTGGGCGTCGACCCAGATGACGGCGATTTCGCGGCCGAGACGCTCGCGCGTGGCGCGCGCCGAGCCGCCAATGGTGCCGACGGCGATGCTGTGGTCGCCGCCGAGCGTGAGCACCATGCGGCCCTGCCGCGCGTGCTCGTAGACCTGCGTGGCAATGCGCTCCGTCACGGCCGAGACGGCACGCGGGTTCTTCATGTTGCGGACGGGCGCATCGTCGGCGGGGATGATGTCCTCGTACGAGTGGACCTTGTCGTCGCCGTGGAGGGTGTAGCCGAGCTCGGCGCGCAGCGAGGTCAGGAGACCGGCGTCGATGAGAGCCTGGGGGCCGTGGTCGACACCTGCCTTGCGCTGAGAAGGGCACAGTGGTTAGGCGCGTGTTGGGCAGAGCCGGGGGAGGGGTGGAAACTCAGAGCGAACCGAGCCCAAGGAGAAGGTGGCTGAACGTACCTGACCACCAGAGAAGCCAGCAACGACAACGCCAATGTCCTCAGGCTTGTCGAGGAACTTGGACTTGACCATGGAGGTGCACAGCGACATGGCGGCGAAAGAAGTGGTATGTGTGTATGTGTGTGTGTTGGGGTGGTGAGGGTCAGCCAGAGAGGACGACGAGCTGGCTGGTCTTGCGTCTTGCGTCTAGAGGGGGTCTTTTGCGTCAAACGCAAAGAAGCACCGAGGGAAGCTAGGAAGGCGCTACGAAAAATGGAAGCAAGAGAGAGAGAGAGAGAGAGAGAGAGAGAGTGAGAGAGAGGAAAACGAAAGCTGCCACGTCCGAGCAGCGAAAAGCAGCTCCTTATCTACTCTCCCCAGCATGCTCGGCTCGGAGCAAGCGACAACATTCCTCGCGACGTCCGCACCCGGACCACCCTCCCGAAGCCCTCGCCCTCTGCCTCTGCGCGTGTCTCGAGAAAGCACGGAGGGGAAGAGTGGGGCCAGCCCGGCAGCACCTGCACTTAGCGGAGACGGAGTCGGGGCACCTGCACTTAGGGGACTGGCAGCGTTCGAGGCCCCGCCCCGGGCGCAGTGGTGTCTTCCCCTAAGTGCAGGTCCAGGCTAGAGCGCGGCCCAGGGCGATTCATTTTTGCGCGCGCGGGTCCTCCGGGCCAGCGAGGGCAGCGAGTGCGGCGAGAAGGGGGGGGGGGGCTACGTAATCTTGTGCCCTCTTGTCGCTCGAAACGCGCAATTAAGTAATGGTTTGCTATCGCCTGTCGACGCCTTGGTGGTATCTAGCTTCATACCGCTGGTATCGCGTATCGCGCCGGCCAAGGGCGCGCGAGGCGGTCAAGTGACGCTCGTCATATGACCATCCATTCTTTCGTCGCCATAGAGAGGGGGGGCTGATCACTCTCTTCGTCTCACCTTGGGTAATTCACGCGCCACATGCTTTTGACCGCACGCACACGTACATTCATCTCGAAGAAGCAGTCCTGCATGAAAAATCGAGGGAGAAAAAAAAAAAAGATAAACAATGGATATAATGCGCGAATGCAATCGGGCCATGTCTAAGGTACCAATCCGGTCCGGGCCCAGCCTCGTTTCAATAAAAAGACAAGGAAAGGAAAAAGGCTCCTGAGGACGCAACGCCAGTGCCGTGTCAAATGCGAACCTGGCGTGCTATCACGGGCGCAGCCATGTGCATCCGTTCGAAAAACCAGGCTGTCCTGTCGAGCCCGAAAAGGGAAAATACTCGTCGAAGAGAAACAAAAATTTCAATCCCTGTGCCCCCTTCCCCAACGCCTTGCCATATCGGTCGTGCTCGGTTGCTCTATATCTCGTACACTCTTTCGTCTCCATCCCCAGCTGTCCTTCGCTCTTGTTTTTCCTCTTGTCACTCAGGCTCAGGGCCTCCCGGCGCCATGCGGCGCCTGGCTGCCCTGGAGGAGGTCGTCGACCCAGCCCATCGTCAGCCGTCGATCGTCGGTGAGGCGCGCATACTCCAGCAGCAGCCGCAGCGTGTACACCTGCATGTCCTCCCGGCGCAGCGCTTTTTCGGCCCAGATCTTGCCCTCTGTCGCGATGCGTTCGGCCTCGGCGTCGTGGCCCGGCACGTCGTTGCCGTAGCCGAGAAAGTACTCCATGATGCCGTAGTAGTCGCCGAACCGGCTGTCCATGGGCACAAAGTGCTTCCACGCGACGAGCCGGTCGTCGTGCCACTCGCGCCACACCGTCGCCTTGATCGGCAGGCTCGTGCTGCGCAGGAAGCCCAGGTAGCGGCCCGAGTAGCTGTTGCCGTCGACGTCGGGCAGGTATTTCAGCATGAACTGCTGGCCCATCGAGAGGCCCATGCCAATGGCGTAGTGCAGCCCCGTG
Source organism: Verticillium nonalfalfae (assembly GCF_003724135.2). NCBI lineage: Eukaryota > Fungi > Ascomycota > Sordariomycetes > Glomerellales > Plectosphaerellaceae > Verticillium > Verticillium nonalfalfae. The sequence goes on along the minus strand of NW_021167347.1, from coordinate 85,481 downwards.
TAGCGGCACGCGCCGTCGTCCTCGCGCGGCTCGCACATGAGGTCCGTGAACGCGACGTTGGTCCACGTCGACACCCACTCGCCGAGCCGCCCGGCGGCCTGCGCCGCAATGTTGTAGGCCTTTTCCGGCAGCGCAAAGTTGAGCGCCGGCCAGCCGCCGAGCTCGACCTCGCCGACCTTGGTCGCGTTGTTCATGCTGACGAACCGGTGCCGCTGGAAGCCCTTCCAGTTGGTCTCGCGGTTGCGCCCGCCCGTGGCCACGCCGCGCCACACCACGGCGCTCGTCTTCTGCGACCAGGGCCCGCCGTGGTCGTCGCCGCCCGTGAACCGCTCGTCCTCCTGCCAGTGCATGGCGGCGGGCAGGATGATCTCGTTGTTGACCGCCAGCTTGGAGCCGCCGAAGAGGGGGAAGATTTCTCTCGTCGTCGACGTGCTGAGGGGCTCGATGAAGATGCCGTTGAGGCCCTGCAGGTCGGGCTGGTGGCAAATGTCCTTGGCGAGCGTAGCGTTTGCCACGTACCCTTCGAGGAGATGGGGCTCGGCGTTGGCCATGGAGATTTCGGGGGCGTCTTCGAAGGATCGCTGCAGCGGCGCGGTCCGTGCCGGGCTCGTGGGCGGGCATCCTCGGCGGGCGAGGCGCCAGTAAAACTCTGTGAGGAGAGAAAAAAAAAGCATGTTAGCACATCTGCGCTGCACGTCCAGCTGCATCGAGGTCGACCTACTCTCGGATTCCCAGATCTTCCACGTCGTCCAGGTCCAAGGCTCGACCCAACTCTTAGTGGGCAAGGTCTGGAACTGGCTGACGACGTCCTGGGGATCAGCCATGAATTTCGTCTCGGCGGCCTTCTCCATGTACTGCGCCATGTCCTCCCACGGCACGACCATGCGCGGCTCGTCCATGGGGTTCAGCGCAATGTCCATGTCGGGCAGCATGTCGTCGATGGTCCGGAAGAGGTCGAGCCAGATCTGGGTCCAGAACCAGTCGCTCGTCGTGTTGGCAAAGCCGTCGCGCACCGTGATGAACATTTCGTAGGTGGCGGCTTCCTTGCGGATGCGGTACGGCTGGATGCCCCAGAACGGCTCGAGATCGTGGTGGATCTGGTCGAAAAAGTCTTCCACGACAATGGACCTCTTCTTCTTGGCGAAATTGAACCACGTCTCGAACCCTGGTGGTGGGTGGCGGCCGCGACGCTCGCGGTACGCTTTCGCGGCGTCTTCGACCGTCCTGGCTTCTCGGGCCATCATGTCGTCAAACGTCGCCTCGGCCTTCTTGATGAGGTCGTCGATGGGATGGCCGCTCTGCCGCGGCAACGGCGGCGCGGCCTTTTTGGGGGACGCATCGTCCTTGACGCCATGATGTGTTTTCGGAAGCTTATAGCTGAAGGAGGGTATTTGGTGTCCGCCTGGGTCGAGGTAGTAGAATAGGGATATTAGGAAGACGGCGGCAATGGCGTAGCGAAGGGCGCTCGTGGGTCGACGTGGCGCGAAGGTGGACGCCAGTTTGACCATGGTGGCAAGACGGCTGCGATGCCGTGTTGCGTGTTCACGTCCAGGCCAGGTCCAGATCAACTGGAAGGGATGCGTGGGAGAGACTGCTCAAGACATCTGGCGGCCGACTGTGCGAGGCCGGAGGAACGTAGGTTCGAGGTGATGGTGGAGGAGAATGCTGATGTGTCGTGGAGCGATCGAGGAGGAGAGGGGGAGACACTCGCAGCGCAAGCAAGAAGGGCTGGTCGCAATGTGTTCGTTCGGTCGGTCCCTGCTGGTGATGCGTCGATTAAATCGGGGGCCAGGTTTCTTCAGGTGTGTGGCAGGATGCGGCGGCGGCTAAATGATCGACCACGTGGTGGCAGTGTTTGCCCAAGTGCCAGGTCAACAACGATCAGGGGGGCGAGGGGTCGTGGCACTTGTGGTGGCCGAATTGAGAAGGGAAAAAAGTGTTTGCTGCAATATCAATCAATATTGGCCGTCTCTCATGTCGGGCCAAGTTCGAATCGGTACTCGGGGGTCGATCGAAGCCGCGAAAGTCGTGGGTGGGGGGGGGAGGTTGTTGTCAGGGGTAGGCTGGCACGCCAGATGAAGCTTTAGCTTCTAGTTGGCCTGGGGCTGGTCTAGATCGGGGGGGGGGGAGGGGAGAGGGGGGTGCGTCAAGTAGCGGCCCAGTGGGGAGACAGACCCAAGAGCTGGCTCTAGGGGACGGGCTAGCTAAATTGATTGTACCGACCTAGAGACAAAGAGCAGCACCTACTCGACGGGCTTTGGCTGAAGAATGCAGGCCGACGTGATCAGGACCGTCCAGCTCAGTCAGTTCAATACAGAGGATGATAGAGTTGGGTGATGCAGATATGAAATGGTGCAGTGCGAAGACAGAAAGAGAAGAAAAAAGAAAGAAAAAAAAAGGAGGCAGGTGGTGTCGCAATCTGTTGGGAATTGGATTGGTGGTGGCCTTATCTCGCGACGATCTTGGATGGCGTACATGATTTTGGTCCCTTCCGTCTTGTATGACCCTTGGGTCTTGTGTGGCCCTTGGCAAGCCTGGTTGAGTGATTGTCCAAGTGGCAGTGCTTCGACTTGGTCCATCTGGGCTCGATTCCAAGGGTAGGTGGCGTCAAACGGCCCGCCCGGGAGATTTAACGTGACGCATCGTCACCCTGGTTCTCCTGGTTCTTCTCACGGACTGGACAATGAAACATCCACCTGCGCTGCGACTGGCCGCGGTTTCTTCATTAGACCAGACGCCTAGCCTCTGCCCAAGTACCGATTCAGGGGTCTGCCTCTCGGCGATCGAAAGACGAGACGAGACAGCATCATCGCCGCTTTTGACCTTCTTCATCCATTGGCAGGCAGTGAAGAGACATGGCTGTCCTGCCATCATGGACAAGCCTCGCATATCACAATCACCTAGCACAGGTCCCACCAAATGTCACCGGAAAGCTGCAGTCTAGTGTTACAGAGGCACACAGGCTAGACAACCGTGGTGGGAACCTCACTTAACACGCGACCCTCGCACGCCAGGCCACTGCTCCACCGTTTCATCTCCGCGTCCCACTTCTATCGAGTAGTCTCGACCGTCGACAGCGTCAAGACGGTTGCTTTCCTCCTCCATGATCGCACCCGCCGAGCACGTCGATCAATAACAAGCGTGAATGGTTTAGTGGTAAAATTCTCCGTTGCCATCGGGGAGCCCTGGGTTCGATTCCCAGTTCACGCACTGCAGAACGCGGTCGGCGTCGCATAAAGCTTTTGATGTTCGTGTCCTCTACTTTTATACTTCTCTTTTGTGGGAATCTGGCCCATCTCGACAGCGTGGTACTATTGAGCGATCTTGTAGGGCTCATTATGTCAGCAGTCTAGCGTGGTATCATTGCCGCGTTTCCTCCGTGGCTACCTCATCTTCCATGATGATAAAGGGGACTACTGAAATACGGCTTCCAATGTTCATTGAATACTTTCACGCAATTTGGATCCTGCTGCCTTGTGTGATTGCATCCTGCCACCGCCATCACTCTCCTCTTAACAGGGACTGCCGTCATCCCAAGTCGCAAGCTTATATCTCCGCATGTCCCTTTAGATTTCCATCTTGAACCTGCCGCCACCCTCTTCCACATTCTCGGCCACCATCCACTCCGCCTGACTATCGTGCGTCAGTCAAGTTTGTTCGAGGCGACCCCGGTCTTACTCACGTTTGTCTTGGAGCATTTTCAACAGATAATAAAAAAGCAAGTGCTGTCTCATGTCTTCGGCAGCTCAAGAGTCATGTGAAGTCGACCAGGCGTGGAAGTCACTGCTATTTACTTTCTTCGACAGAGCGCAGTATTGCTTTATGATGTTTGGAATGAAGACATTTTCTATACGTCTGTGCTTTGCAGACATACTCTGATCCCACACCTTGTAGCAGACGCTCTGACGGCGCCAACTTCAGACATCGCTGGCAACGTAGCCAGCGCTGAACCCAACTTCTGTGCCACCGACCCGTCCTACCTTTTCGACAGGTATACCGAAACCTACAAATAAAGAGGGTCAATTTTTGGTGTGTTGGGTGGAGGGGGGATTTCGAATCTAGAGTTGTTCAGGTCTGCAATGAGCTGACCCTCCCTAATCTCTGTGATAGAAGTATGTATACTGTCATGGAGCAGCGTGTGCTACAAGTCCGCGAGAGCTCCGCTAGGCAGACCAAATTTATTGCCGAAACTACTACTACCATGAAAGTAAGAGTGTACGACGAGGTGGAAAATAAATCGACTTGTTTATGCAGATTTCACTGCGTTGACGACTTCACATGCGTCCAAGGGCCTCGTTCAAGGCCACAACCGTATGAAGGATGAATCCTTGAGGTTTGGGCATGCAAAGCTTGACTGTGTGGTCAGGATTTGACATGGTAGCTCGGAGGACGGAGAAGACGTGCAGGAATTTTGTAGAAAGAACGTGGCGCGCGAAAGACCGACACTATTTCGAAAACGAGGTCCTGATAAGGGAAGCATTGCATTTCTTCTAGTACAAGCACTTAAATGTGATGCTGAATTATACAGAATGGAGGTTCCGGTACAGAGTGTCCATGAATCATACATGAATTCCGGCGTCAAGCTGAGCGTGGTTATCTATGTGTCAGCGAAGTTTCAACATAATACAAAGACAAATTCTCCCAGCACAGAAAAATCTGTTCACTTTAAAATTGCTGCCTTCATTGATGGGTGCAGTGAATAAGTTCAACTTTGGCTGCTGTTGCAAGAAGTGACGGGCATGGCCTGGGTCGGACATTGAAGCTGGTGGTGACAGTATCCCGCTCAGCAAACAACCAAGGCTGTAAGCCGTGTTCCAATCATCCGCGAAGTTACCCCATGAGATGAACGAGAGGATTTCACATTAAAAAAGTGTCAAATGAGATGCACCACGAGCAAAAGTTAACGCATTGCGTGAACTGGGAATCGAACCCAGGGCTCCCCGATGGCAACGGAGAATTTTACCACTAAACCATTCACGCTTGTTGATACCCATGTCCAATGGAGAGCAAATCATGAAGCATTGTCGCACTCTTTGAGCTTTTCCAAGAGGGACATACTGGTCTTGACGAGCCAAATCCCCGTTAATGGAACCGTTATGCAACTTCTAGCAGTGATGCCCAGGTGGCATCGGCAACGCAGTTCACCACTCATATGGTATCTATTGTTACATATCTACTTCCCCCATCGTACAACATAAGCCATGGTACATGCATGACTTCCAGGTTTTCTAATCCTCCAAGGGGTCAGACACGGCCAGGTCATCGCCCAGCCTCCCAATCAGCTCGGCGTGCGACGGCCTGAAGGGCCACTTCATGAAAGCGTCCAATATCTCCATCCACTGCTGCTCGTTCAACAACCGTGAGCACATCCCAGACGGCCCTGTGCCAGGCAGGCCGCCCTTCGCCGGGTCGCGCAGGCTCGGGCAATTCTCCAGAATGCCCTCTCGTGCCCCAGGCCACAGCTTGTCCAGCGTGTCCTCCACTGGATCGAGCGACGATGACAGCATTGACCGCTGGATCAGGTCAAAAATGTCACCCGTGGCGCTGGACCCAGAGCCCACGTTGCGCAGGAGAGGGTGCATGGCCTTGGGCTGGATGTCGAGCAGCGCCGTCTCGACGTTGGGGAAGAAGTCGCCCGGCTCGACGCGCAGCGGCTCCCACGGCCTGCGGTCATACAGCAGCGCTGGCGGATCCTGGCGGAACAAGAGGTAGTTGTCGCGCAGCAGGTGGTAGTCGGCCTTTGAGTTCTTGGGCAGGGCCGCGACGCGCTCGCTGTACGCCTTCTCGCGCGCGGCGAACTCGTCGGCCGTCAGCTCGCCCCTGCTGTGGAGACGGGTGAGCTCCTGCTGCTCGTGGATCAGCTCGTCGAAGATGGCGACCTCGCGCTCGTTGCGAATGAGCTGATTGGCGAGGATCGCGCGCCGGGCGTTGCCTTTGGATTTGGGGGCGCCAAGCTTGTCTTCGGCTGCGAGGCGGTTGAGTTCATCCAGCTCTGCGAGGTAGGGGCGCACGACGTGCGTGGACTCTTTGCCGGCCAGGGGCTCGGTGCCTGTGTGGTTCTTCATGACCTCGTCGGTCAGGGCCATTCTGCGGTGAGACGGCGGCTCATTGATGCCTGCGGACTTCATCCGGGCGAGGGTGTTACGCGAGCTCTCAATATTGATCCACTGGTCGCGGGCGTACATCTTCTTCAGCTGCTCGGGGGTGACCTTGAGTGAAGCTGGGTCCTTGCCCGCTACCTCGGCGAGATGCTCGCACGAGAATTCGGCCTGGAGGGCAGTTTTCTTTCGGTTCTGTACGCTGCGCGGCAAGAATGTGCGCTTGTCATCGTCGTTGATCCAGAGGAGCATGCGCACGAGGCCATATTTCTGGAAGAGGGAGCCGAGTCGAATGCTTGTGAGGAGCTGATATAGTACTAGGACAGCGACCGAGTCGAAGTTACGGAAACGGCGTTTAGGGTAAAAGGACAGGTTGGCGGTCACAAGAAGGGTATCATTCCGTGAGGGTTCGGTACCAGAGCTTCGGGGCTGTTCGACCTGGTGTTCGAGGTATCCGAGAGCCTTGGTGAGCTCGGTCCAGAGAATCCCCGATTCGGGAACGAGTTTTGCGCCGGGCTTTTGCAGGAGGGGGTCGAGAAAGGGTTTATAGAGCTCAGCATCGGGTTCCATGAGGATGTGGGAGCGAGGCTTGAGAAAGTCGTTTAGCTTCTTTGACCAGACTCCCGCGCCGGGATTGATATCGAGCAGGTCGCACCCAACATGACGTTCCAGTGACGGCGCAATGTAGTCTATAACATCATCTGTATGGAATCCCTCGTCAGCGACACTGGTGGCCTCGGCCAAATGCGTAGGATGCTAGCCGTACCGCAGAACTTGTCATTGGTTATGTTCACCCGCGCCCGGTCGCCCTTAGGCTTTGCCTTTGTGGATTTTTTGCGAGTCTTCTCCTTCTTTTCGTCCGCTTCTATCTGTTCTCGCGTTCGCCGCCTCGAGATGTAGGACCACACGCCGGTGTCCGCAAGCGATTTGGCCGTTGGATTGGGTGTTTTGAGAAGGTCTTTCGGGAGGCTCGATGCCGATCGACGGCAAGATAGAGCCGCTATGCTGCGAAGCAAGGGGGAATTCGGGCGCACATTGCTACGACAAAGCCACATCTAGACAAAAGAAAGACAGAGCTTGAAGGACCGCGTTTTGAACATGGAGTATCGAATGTTTGGAGCCGTCGCAAAACATCGGCCGAGTGCAATGCACACTTCATCAGTCCTTACGATAAGGAACCGATAAGCCCCCACCCCACACGGAGCTCCTTCATAACGAATTCATCCTTAGTCATCCATCTCTGGTTACTCTCTACCCATTTTATGCGCTTTTATGGGTCACTCCTTTCCTAAAGGTCGAGTTGAGGGGCCATGTATCATCTGCAGATGCATGTGGGACAAATCACATGACTATGAGACCAGAAAAGAGCATTTTCCTGAAGCATCCTAACGAGCTATAAGAGATCCAACTTATATAACTTATACATCAAAGAGTGTAACGGAACAAGGGGCTCCTGTCCCCCATCTTCAGGAGCTGATCCTGGGTGTACCGAGCCCTGATATCCTCCTCCGACAAGGCCTCCTTCTTCTTGTTGCCCCATTTATACGCAGCCTCAGCAGCGAAGGCCATGAGCAGGCCGCTTAAGCCGAACGCCAAGCTGAGACCGAACCCAGTGTTGTACATGGGCGCGTCCGAGTCGAAGAACATGTAGCTGCCCATGATACCGCCCATGTTTCCGAGGGCAATGTTGAGGGCCAAGCCGACGGCGCGGCGCGACGCCGGCGCCAGGTTGTTCGCTGCCCAGGACGTGGCGGCCGGCATGGCCGGGTAGATGCCGATGCATGCAACAACGGCGGCAAAGTAGGACGGACCAATCTGGTCTTCAAAGTTGCCGCGAAGACCGAGCATAATGCTGAAGCCGACGCAGACGCAACTGAACGGGATGACGACGAAAGGCATCCGCCAGTAGTAGCGGTCCGAGAATTGGGAGAACACAATAGATGAGATGGCGCCGGCGACGTAGGGAGGGGCTGTCATCAATTGCGCCTGTGTGTTTTCGAAGCCCATCGAACGTGTTATGGTCGGGAGATTGAATTTCGTGCCTATCGCAGGTCAGTTAATCAGTCAAAACTATCACGGAGCTTTGATGTCGTCGAGTCTGATGCAGTTTAGAACGAGACCAAACGTACCGTAGCTCATGGCCGATTGGCAGAACTGGATGTAGGCCACCAGCCATAGTCTCCAATTGAGGACGCAAGCCTTGAGATCTTGCCATATGTACTTGTCCTCTTTGGCCTCATCTTGGAATCGTCCTCCCTGCTTGATGAAGTGCTGGAGCTCGAGGAATCGAATCTCCTCAGGGTCAAGCCATCTCCCACTGAGAGCGGGCGTGTCTACCAGGCAGAAGAACGTCATGATGCCCAGTGCCACGGTAATGATACCCTCAATGAGGAAGATCCAGCGCCAGCCCTCGTAGCCGCCGATGCCATCCATCTTCGCAATACCTGCGGCCAGCAACCCCGAAAAGGCACCAGACAGTGCGCTCATGCAGTAGAACCATGAAATGCGCGAAGCCAGATCTCGTGGCATGTACCAGAAAGTGCAAAGATAGACGGCGCCGGGAAAGAAACCGGCTTCGAAAACGCCGAGAAGCATGCGCAGAGCGAGGAGGCCGCCAAAATTCTGGACGACTCCGTGGAGGGTCATAATAACGCCCCAGGTTGTGACCAATATGCCCATGTACAGAGATGGACGCTTGAATCGCTTGAGTAGAACGTTTGAGGGTACTTCGAGGAGGATGTAAGGGACGAAGAAGAGGGACAGGACAATGTTCCACTGAATACCGCTAATTCCGAGATCGACGTCTATGCCCTCAATCTTGGTGTTTCCAATATTGGAGCGGTCGAGGTGGGAGATGAGGTACAACACCGCAAGCATGGGAGTCAAGCGTACGTCGACCTGCAGACAAATCGTTAGGACTGCAGCTCTCAGACTTTCATCCCGGCACAGGCTTGTCAGACTTACTTTCCGCATTGTTCGCTTTCTCTGTTCCGGTGTGTAGTTCTCGTAGAAATGAACATCGTCGTCAGTCAGACCCAAGACGTGGAACGAATCAATGACCCGAGCATGAGGTGCCTTTTCGGGCACGTCATCCGACACGTCACGGTTGTCGTCCACGAGAACAATTTCGGGCTTCTCGGTCGAGAGATTGTTGTTGGCCATTTTCGCAGCTTGGGACAGGCAGCCCTGCGTCAAAATGAGGCGCAAATGGTGCAGTATCTCCTCAACTTGACCCAGATTCTCTCTCGTAGTTGAGAAAGTCGCGAGATCAAAAAGGCTGGCTATCGAACCGCAGTTCCAGACTAAATGCGCGCGAGCGCCGAGCTTTTGTAGTCTGCCATCATCTGTGGCATTCTCTGGGGAACATCCTCGCCGTGGCACATGGCGCAACAGATTTGCCCTCTCCCCTTCGCCGCAGAAGCTTAGGTGCGTTTGTGGAGATACCAAGACCAATTTACGTGGTGGATCGCGCGGGGTCTAGCAATTGATGCGATGGAATCCGTGGCAAGGATTCTCTTCGCGCCTGGATGGTTACAAGATGCCCCAGGTTGAGGGAACAGAAAGCTGCTCAGACTTCCAAGACTTCGTCTTGGCCTTCGTGGAGACTGGGAAACTGGGCTCTTGGCAGTCTTATGGCCACCGAGCCGAGACGGAAAAGACGGATTTACTCGCATCGACAGACTGCGGGGCCCCGGATCTGAAGCTCGGCAAATGGGCGTCGCATGGAGAATCTCCAGTCTCCCCGCAGTTCTCCAGTATTCATTCTTTATCCGTCCCATCCCCAGCCAGTTTCCGCCTTGCTCTTCACTCTTTTCAATGTTTCTCCAGTTGACCAGGAATCCGTCCCTATCGCCCGCTTGAAACGACCCGAGTATCTTTGCCCAGCCCAGGCTGTGCAAATGGGATCAGCAGCAATGGATTCACAAGCATCAACCCCCACAGCCGCGGCCGCGGCTCGCGTCTCCAAATCGGCGCAACATTCGGCGGAGAGCGCGTCCGGTTCTTCTCCTCAGCGCATGTCACGCAAACGCAGCCTTTCGACAGCAAACGGTGACACGCTGGGCTCACCTGGCTCTGATGACACAATTACCCACAACCACAGACGAGGCAGTAAAGGCCACAAGGTCAGCAGGGCATGTGACCACTGCAAGCAACGCAAAGCCAAGTGTAGTGGCACAATACCATGCGCGACCTGCTCCAATAGGGGGCTGACGTGCCTCTATGCGGCTCGATACTCGAGGGGCCGTCCGCCGACCCCGCCACCTTCACGGGATCATCATCCGGCGGCAGCCCCGACTCACCATGTCAATGCAAGACTTGACCACCAGACTGAGCCCCGAGTTACTGTTTCTCAACCTGAGAATATGCGCTTGAGCGTCAATCGTCTCAGTGAGAGTGTACCAGCGTCCCGTGCGTCCCCTGAGCTCGGTATGGCGGAAATTGAGGGACAGGTTTTTGATCCCACATCCGGCGTGACCTTTCTCCACCGAGCATGGAAAAGGCTAGCCAAGCATGACGGTGCCGTTCCTGTCAATGATTCCCATGCCTACGCCTCCGTCCAACACCAACCTGTTATGCTGGCCGGAGACAGACCTCTGCCTCAGACCTCGGAAGAGGACATTTACAGGTTGAACTTGCCCGGCCATCAAGACCTTGTGGATCTGCTGGCCATGTACTTTGATGTCTGCATTGCAACATACCACATTGTGCATAGACCTACGGCACAGTCTTGGCTGGAGACCATCGAAACAAATGTCCAAGGGGGACAGGTACCTTGGCAGGGTCTTGGCAGGGCCAGGACGTCCATCGTACTAGCCTGCCTAGCTGTAGCGACAGCACATCGTCAAAAGTCGCGTGGTCTTGCTTCCGACCAGGTCGACGCGCTCTCGCTGTCTCCAAGCGATCACCTCTTCTGTGTTGCTGCTCAGCTCACGGACGCGGAAACCGGGTCCCCGCGACTCGAGTCTGCTCAGGCGCGAATCATCCAAACCTTGTATCTCTTGACCACCTCTCGATTCAATCGAGCTTGGTACACCTTTGGCAATGGACTGCAAATCATCTCGGCATTGGGTCTCCATCGAAAAAGTGCAAGAAAGCGCCAGCTCACTTCGAGCCCGGTCGACTACATCCAGTCGCAATTCCGTGTTCGAACCTTTTGGACAGCGTACATCTTGGACAAGTACCTTGGCGTGATTTTCGGGCGTCCAAGGCATTACCATGATGACGATATTGATCAGGTCTTACCGGACAAGATCGACGACGACGATATGACAGCCCAGGGACCCATCGCCGTGGGCGGTGAGCAGGCAGGCGCTGCAGCAGAGGCTTTGATATTTCACATCAAGTAAGGCTTCCGACCTGGATTCAGATATCATGACTGATAGTTTGTTAGGATCGCCCAGATCATCAGCAAGATATCGCGTGAGGTCTACTCGATCAAACCCATATCGGAGGAAGAACGCATCTCCGCCGCACACCGACTCAGCAAAGAGGTCCACGAGTGGAAGGAGAGCCTGCCACCGTATTTGGGCTCCATCCATCCTTCAATGCTAGTTCCAAGCTTCAGGCGGAAATCGATCGTCCTCAAGCTTGGCTACAGTCACGCCATTATGCACGCTAACAGGCTGTTCCTCCTGGCGACGGTGTACCCGGAGAGTGAAACTCAGATTGCCGAGTGTCTGGGTGCCGCTCGCAGCGTGTTCGAGACGGTTGATGGCCTAGCTGCAGAGGGCCCAATCTTTCACGCCTTTTGGTGGACGCAGTATGTCACCTTTTGCGCCTTGGTAATCTCGTATGTCTGGGACATACAGCTCAAGCGAAGAGGTGTCGTGTTGGTGGGAAAGGAGCAAGCCAAGCATACGAGATTGATAGAGCTTGCGCGGCGGTGCCAGACGCATCTTGCCAAAGCAACGGCCACAAACTCTCCCAGTCGGCGGTATGCCGTAATCTTGGAGGAGTTTCGTTCCGAAGCCATGGGCAATCCGCCAGTGCCCGGTGGCGACAGTGGTCAACTGGCTGAAGTACAGCCGGGACAGGCGATGCACTCTGAAGCGCAGGTCGGGCCGCTGCAGGATGTGTCCTACTATCAACTGCCGGGGCCGGAGGGGTTGGACGTGCCCCTGGACCCTAGCGGACAGCTTGGACATAGTCTTCTGGATGAGTGGCATACAACGGATTGGCTTGACCTGGATTCCTCAGCATTTGGCCCATACATGGATTTGGAACCGAGTTCCCTCCATTGGATGTCGGACATTGGTATCTAACCTGTTTTATCTAGCCTGTATTCGATTTATTTTAATTAATGCCCCTCTACACGGTGAACTTCGTCTTGTTCTCCTCTGCGGCCTCTTGCGCTACTTTCTTGGCCTCCTCTTCTCCGACTTCCTGGAAGATATCGAAGCCCCACCTCGTCTGCCAGTTGAATCGCTTGTTCCTCTCCAAGCCGTTCAGCTTCTCAAACACACCAGCAGGAAGTTCTCGCACTTCAAAGTTGCTCTTAATACGACTCGGCGTGACACTTTTTGGCAACACAACGGTTCCACGCTGGACGCCCCAGGCGGCGAGAAGCTGCCCCCTGTCAACGCCGAGCTTATCGCTGAGCTCTCCAACCAGCGGGTCGTCAACTGTCCGAGGCTCGCCGGTCTGGTTGTTGCCGAGCGGAGAGTAGGCGGTCAGCACGATGCCTTTTGACTTGCAGAAGTCAAAGAGCTTCGGCTGTTGGAGGTAAGGGTGTGCCTCGACCTGGTTGACGGCCGGCACGGTCTTGGTGGTTGCGAGAAGAGACTCAAGTCTATTGATAGTGAAGTTGGAGACACCGATGGCGCGGACCTTTCCAGAGGTCACGAGTTCCTCCATGGCAGCCCATGTAACCGATGGGTCAATATCTGCCAGCGCAAACACGCCATTGCCCTCAAGGGGAAACCACTTTCCAGTATTCTTGAAAGCGCTGATGACTGTCAGAATGTAGACAAACTCTCCGTTGGCGGGATCACTCACACTGGCCAGTGCATCAAGAACAAGTCGAGGTAGTCGGTACCGAGGTCGTGTAGCGTTTTGTTGACACCGGCCTCAACATCTTCAGGTGCGTGATTTGTGTTCCATAATTTGCCAGTAAGGAAGATTTCAGATCGAGGCACACCTGACTTTCGGATTCCTTCACCGACTTCTGCCTCGTTGCGGTAGATCGCGGCGCAGTCAATATGACGGTAGCCGGTCTTGAGAGCAGTCTCTACCGCGATTTCGACTTCACCAGGTTTGGCCTGCCAGGTGCCGAAGCCGACGGCGGGGATCTTGGCCCCTGTATTGAGGGTGAGATGTGTTGCGAGAGGCATATCGATGACGAGAGGAAAGCAAGGGTGAGGATGGTAGGTCAGACGAGAGCCGGTTCTGCGTGTGGACAGTCACAACAGTCAAAAAGACAGCAAAGTTATAGTTGGCATGTATCCCAGCTGCACCAGCCAAACGTCAACGGAATACGACCTGTTTGTAGTAAATCGAGAAACTGTCATCGTAGGCTCGTTCCTAATTGGGCGGAGAAGCGATCACAGGCTCAATCAGGAAATCCGTCGAATCCGTCAAATCCGTAGGCTGCCCAAGCACACCGGATTTGTGCCCCTCATTTTGGCATCAGGGACATATCCGTTACTTAGCCTTATAATCTGGGGAAAAGCGGGTTCGATTTATCCGCATCAATCTGCGTCCTATCCGTCTCTGCCGATGTGCCGTCTAAGATCTGCTGACGGCATTTCAGTCTAATGGAAACGGATATGACAGACCACCCTGGTTGTGAATTCATAAGGACAGCGACCCTTGGCTCTCAAGTGGCTTTCGAGAAGATAGGCCATTCTCTTGAACTGCCTCCAACCGCAACTGAACACCAATTCCACACATGGCGCCTCCATCAGTCTATGGGCCCACGGGTCTAGTCAGCCCCAGCAACTCTCCACTGCAATCGTTCGCCAATCCCCAGACAGCCATCGTTGAAGATGATTCCACAATACAGACCGTGGATGAGCTCGTTCGACGGAGGGCACGAAGCCATCCTGACAAGGTGATCGTGTCCTACCCCTCCACGGGTATTGAATACGTCGACTACACCATGCGTCAACTTGACGTCTTCGCATACCGCGCGGCAAAGTCATACCAGCAGTCACTTCCCGCGCGCCGGTCTTCGACAGAAAAGCCAATGACGGTCGCAGTCATCGGGCCGTCAAATTTTGAGTATCTCATCACAATGCTTGCGTTGACCAAGCTGGGACATACTACACTCTTTCTATCGACCAGGATCTCACAGGAGGCTGTTGAGAACTTGATAAAGACGACCGGGGCGCAGGTTCTCATCGCGGATCCTCGCCACGCCGCAACCGCAGAAGTCGCTCAGAAATCGCTTCCAGGCCTGGAAATTCTTGAACTCGTGAATAGTTCAGCCTTTGATTTCGAGATTGAGGTTCACGCAGACACGCAGCTGGATGCTCATCTCGACCCAGCAATCGAGACAAACAACCGTGTCTACATTATCCATTCAAGCGGTATAGTTCACCCAATACCACTCAGAGCCCTCATACATTTGGCTAATTCGGTGCAGGTTCCACGGGCTTGCCCAAGCCGATTTATCAGACTCACAAGTCAGCAGTTGCCAACTACGCCTGGAGCATGGAGATGAAGGCATTCATCACGTTGCCATTGTATCATAACCACGGCATCTGTAACCTGTATCGCGCGATCCACTGCGGCAAGCAGATTCATCTGTACAACGCTGATCTTCCCCTGACCCACAACTACCTGGCTAAGATTATGCGAACACACCGATTCGAGATCTTTTACGGTGTACCATATGCACTGAAGCTTCTCTCCGAGACGGACGAGGGCATGTCCCTCTTGCGGGATCTCAAGGTTGTCATGTATGGAGGCTCGGCTTGCCCCGATGACCTTGGAGATTCTCTGGTTGACCACGGAGTTAACCTCGTCGGCCACTATGGAGCGTAAGTTACCCGCCTTGTCACTACAGGATTTGCATTCTAATGATCTGCAGTACCGAAGTTGGTCAATTAATGACCTCTTTCCGCTCCGCGGATGACAAGGGTTGGAACTACGTGCGTGAGACGCCCAAGCTATCTCCATATCTTCGATGGATACCTCGCGGCGAGAACCTCTACGAGTGCGTTGTGCTCGAGGGCTGGCCCTCCAAGGTAGCCTCAAACCAGGACGATGGCTCTTACGCGACAAAGGATCTCTTTGAACCCCACCCTACGATCCCCAAAGCTTGGAAGTACATTGCTCGCCGTGACGATACCATCAATCTCGTCAACGGTGAAATGTTCAACCCCGTATCTACCGAGGGAACCATTCGCTCCAGCAAAGATGTGACCGAAGCCGCCATCTTCGGTGTTGGCCGATCGGCCTTGGGTGTGTTGATTGTCCCTGCCGCATCGCTCGGGGGCAAGACCGAGGAGCAAGCCTTGCAAGTCATCTGGCCCGTGGTTGATGCTGCATGCCGCAACGTCGAGGCATATGCCAAAATCCCCAAGAGCCTCATCAAGATCCTACCCTATGGCTGCGACTACCCTAGAACCGATAAGGGCAGTGTCATTCGCCAGGCTTTCTACAAGACCTACGCCAAGGAGATTGACGAGACATACGACAATGCGGATGCCTCTTCCGGCGATCTTCAGAAGCTCACCCTGGAGCAACTTCACGAATTCGTCCGTCAGTCCGTATCCAAGGCATTGGGCAAAGAGACTCCCTTTGAGAATGATACAGACTTCTTCTCGCTCGGCCTGGACTCGCTGCAGGCCATTCAGATGCGGAGCGACATCTTGAAGACCATTGACGTCCAGGGCCACAAGCTTGGGCAGACGGTGGTTTTCGACCATCCTTCGGTGGAGAACTTGAGCGCGTACCTGTTCAGTCTTTCGAGTAACGAAACGGCCGTAGAAGAAACGTCGGTTGAAAGTGAGATGCGCAATCTCATCGAACGGTACTCCCAAAAGCCAGCATCGAGTGACCGGGCCCCTTCGGCCGTCGCCGTCACTGGCGCAACAGGCTCGCTTGGAGCTCACGTCGCTGCAAAACTTGCCCGAGACCCCACGGTCTCAACCGTGTACTGTCTTGTACGCGCCAAGTCCGACAGCGAGGCCGCCCGGCGCGTGCAAGCGTCTCTGGTCCAAAGACGCATCTACCACGGCCTTCGACTCGCCGATCGCCAGAAGATTGTCAGCCTGGCGTCGGATCTCTCAGACGACCAGCTCAGCTTGACGACCGCGGACTACACCCAACTGACCGAGACCCTGCGGTCCGTGATCCACTGCGCATGGTCCGTCAACTTCAACATGCGCCTTTCAAGCTTTGAAAAGTCCAACATAGCCGGCGTCTCGAACCTCATCTCCCTCTGCAAAGCGACGCCGTCATCGGCCGCAACGTTCAACTTCTGCTCCTCTGTCAGCACTGTCGTCCGCGCGACGACCGTCCCCGTTCCGGAGTCTCTTCCGGAGCTCGAGTGGGCGCAAGGCATGGGGTACGCCCAGTCCAAGTGCGTCGCCGAGCACCTCTGCGCCCGTGCCGCCGAGCACGGTGTCACGGCGCGGGTGCTACGCGTCGGCCAGATCGTCGCGGACACGGAGCACGGCGTCTGGAACGACACGGAGGCGATCCCGCTAATGCTGCAGGCGGCCGTCACCATCGGGGCGCTCCCTCGGCTGAGGGAGACGCCGTCCTGGACCCCCGTCGATGTCGTCGCCGCCGCCGTGTCCGAAATCTCTCTCTCGGACGCCGGTGGTGTGTTCACCAACGTGACGAACCCCAGGGTGTTTGACTGGACGAATGACTTGCTGCCAGCGCTGAGGAGGGCGGGGCTCGAGTTTGAGGAGGTCGAGCCCAAGGAGTGGGTGAGGCGTCTCCGAGCGTCGAACCCTGACCCGGCGCGCAACCCGCCGATCAAACTCGTCGATTTCTTCGCGTCCAAGTACGACAAGACAGAGTTCGGTCCCTCCAAGTCGTATGTCACCAACAAGGCCTGCGAATTGGCACCATCGCTGGCGAGTGTAGGCGTCCTGGACCAGCAGCTTGTCGACAATTTCGTGACATACTTCAAGGCCAATGCCTGGGCTCAGCCTACCGGCAAGCCCGAGATGAAGAAGACGGTTGTCATCGTAGCTGGACCATGCGGAAGCGGCAAGTCCACGCTGGCGGCAGTCTTGTCTCACAAGCTCAAGGTTCCCTTCATCGAGGGCGACTTGCTTCACTCCCGCGCCTCGGTCGAGAAGATGGCTGCATCCCAAGCCCTGACAGATGCGGACCGCTCTGCCTGGTTGGAGCGTCTCGGCAAAAGGGCCGTCGAGACCATCTCTGATCTCGGATATGATTCGGTAGTTCTGAGCTGCTCCGCTCTGCGTCGGCCTTACCGAGATGCTTTGAGGCAGATCGTCGGTAAAGATGTGCAAACCATCTTTCTGGACCTGCAAGGCGAGCCTGAACTGCTGGCCGCTCGCACAAGCGGCCGTGTGGACCATTACATGCCCCCGGATCTGGTAGATAGTCAGGTTGCGGTCTATGAGGCACCTGATGTGAGCGAGGTTGACGTACTGCCTCTGAACGCTGCACCAGCGCCGGAAGAGGTGGCTTCCGAGGCATTGTGGCTGTTGGGTCTCAAGGGTTTGGTGTTTTGATATTTTGCATAAGTGTGTACGGCAGCCTCGGGTTTGTGTGATTTGGCGATTCATAAGCCCTTCAGAAAAAATTACCCATGGAAAACATTGCCACAGGAATCGAAACATCTATTACCACGTCTAGATTTTGCGGAGCCCAAACGTGATGCCCTTCTTTACCAACTCCTGTTGTTGAACACCTGTCTCCGTCTTTCGGGGGGACATATCACGTTCGCCCTGCACATCTTGCCCGTGCTTTCATCAACATGCCACTTATCCGCTCCCGGAGTCCGCCTCGAGTAGAAGATTCCCTCAGGATCCCACTTCTCCTTGACTTCAAGCAGTTTCTCCCAGTTCTCACCGTACATCTCTCTCCTCCAGCCTCTCATATACGCATCAGCTTCATTGCTGTAGGAGCCGCCCTCGGGAGCAACCTCCGTCAGCAGTGGGGCCAGCTCGTCGCGGAACATCTCAACCTTGGCTTGCATCTCATCCTTTGCGGCGTTTTGCCATGGCCAAGTCATGATGACGAGAGCGTCGGCGTCGCGCCACGCAGGGTGCACGGCGGTGGGGTTGTCGGTACGTTTAAGTGGACGCATGGCGGTGCTGGAGGTCAAGGCACCTGACGAAACGATGCGGCGCATGACGGAAACGAGCTCGGCTCGTCGCGAAGCAGACTTGAGCACTGCACGGGGAATAATCCGACCGCCGGAGGGGTACTCTTTGGTTGGTTGGGAGGTGGCCATGTTCCGCGCTACATGCTCCATGTATGTGGGTACCTCGTTGAAGGTGGTGTAATGCGCAATCTTCCTCTCAGCGAGATACTCAGTAAATGGAGAGAGGAGAACCTCAACCTGCGCTGCTGTCTTGTTGTAGGCCGAAAAAGGGAAGAGGCCAAAGTGCTGCGGCCCATAGGCATAGGTCACGTAAGCGCCGGCATCCGTAAATGTAGGGATCAGCGAGTAAAACTTGTCAACCATGGCCCAGAAGACATCCGGCGCCAACGAGGAAGGATCGATGAACATGGAGGCGGCACCCATGGTCAGCATGGGGTAGACGCGAGCCGTCATGGAGACAACGACGCCCCAGGTGCCAGCGCCGCCGCCGTTGAGAGCCCAGAACAGATCGGCATTGGTGTCTCTGGACGCTTTCACAAGCTGGCCCCCAGCAGTGATGACCTCGAATTCGAGTGTCTGGTCGGCAGCGAGGCCGTACACTGAACTCAAAGGGCTGTGACCTCCACCCTGGACGTAGCCGCCCGCAGGGCCGACGGAGGAACAGTAACCGGCAACCATGACGAGGCCTTTGGTCTCTAGATAAGATTGGGCCTCAAAACCCATGATGCCAGCACCCATTTTCAGAGCAGGTCCTTTATAGTACTTGTCCGACCACTGAATGACTTCGCGATCCTTGAGGTTGCTGACACGAACGGCAAGGCCTCCGTAGCCAATGGATCGACCATAGAAGTCATGGCCCGTGTTCCGGATCACGAAACGAACGTTGTGCTTTTTTGAAAAGTCGAGGGCGGCGGCGATATCTTTCGCATCTGAAGCATCCACAGTGTATGAATTGTAGTTGCCGATGGTGCAAGGTTCGGTGCGGTTGGTGAATGGATCACACGTCTCACCCGTAAAGTAGGTTGTCATCAAGGACGATATGGATCCGTAGCTGAAAATGGACGTTAGTACGACGAGACTTGGTATTGCTTGAGAATCGGCGACATACTGGACCGCGACATCATCCCAGCTGGCCCTCAGCTTCTCACATGCAGCTTCATCGTACGTAGGGTCGTGACAGACAGCGCCGATGGGTTCGACTTTGATCAAGTGCCCGCCGACCGTCGAGTTCAGCTCTTTCCACTCCGACTGGCTCGGCCAGCAATCCTCTGTCGGAAGGCAGTGGCATGTTTTCGCAAAGCTCTTGGATGCGAAAGCCACCACACTGGCAGCGAGGTAGAGGGACCTCATGGCGGTCGTAGGTGGGGGCCTCGAGAATGGCGATGGTGCCGCGGAATGTACTGTTTGGGCGGAGCAGATCAAGGAGACACGGCGAGAGGCAGAGAGTCTTGTCCCTCAGAAGAACGCTCAAATTGTTTGTTCTCTCCAGTGGTGTACCGAAAACCCCGAGCGAAAGACAACAAGCCGAACGCTGGCCATCAGAGGTTCCAGTCACGAGGGGCACAGACGAGAAAGCTACATGGCTTTATGTGAACTCGTTAAGCTCGGTCAAGACACGAGAGACTGGTACGACCGAGCGGTCGGAGGGACCCAACTCTCCGTCTCGCAGAGGACAGTGGAGGTCCAGATCAGGGTAACCTCGTCGGAGGAGGCGAAGACTTGGGGCGCGATCCTCAGAGGGGCGGGAGAGCCAACGACACACCAGGGAAGCGAAGCGTGATGCTGAGCACATGCTGGTCAACGGGTGCAGCCTGGGCATCTGATCGAACCTCTCGTCGTTCGCGAGGTGAGAGAAGGCGCAGACTCAAGGTAGCCAAACAAGAGGCTAAGGTCATGGACGCTATTGACCATGTTGCTGCAGGAGCAAGGAACAAAGTCTGACGGACAGCTTGGCCTGCTGGTGTGTACAGATAGAGGGTGGTGCATTGAGCTGCAGAGGGAAATTAAGTGAAGACTAGAAAAGGCGACTGGAGTAGGCGATGATATGCAAGAGAGGCAAATAGGAAAGGTCTGATGAATCTGATGAGGCGAGTGTCTTGGAAGACCAGGCCAAGGGAGGAAGTCCAGGGATGACAGAAGCCTCCTGCCTGTGGCTTGGTCACCATAGGGAGCCATGGAAAGAGCGTTGGAGTCCCTCATTGGCCAATCCGGAGTCCAGCCAGGTGCTTGCTCAGTGGAAATGGAACTGCAGACGTGGAGCAGCGACGACTCCGCCCGCACAGCATCCGTGCCTGCCCGCGACCTGCGCCTGCCACCCGCATATAGCTGGGCAGGAGGTAGCTGCTGGATTTCAAACCGAAGAAAGGCTCTTCCTTCCCCCTCCTTCATTTAGGTACCTAGGTACTCAAGGTAAATTTCCAGCACCCATCCATTGCGAGTTTACCTTGCCTTGGCCGGATAAGTTGATACCCTCATTTCATCTGCACCAATAGTCGAACCATCACCAACACGTCTCGCCTTCGAACAGATGTATCTCTCTCATTTGAAACCACCCCTCACTGGCACACCCAGACGGACGCTCCACCCACCCGACCAAATCCTTCCCTGGGACCACATCGCTTCTACATGTACGCTTCTCTCGAACCTCGAACGAACCCTACACAGCGCCTCTTCTGCACCCCCGCATCAGTGCATCAACAGCGGATGTATCGCTTGCAATTCCCCACTGGAACTCTCCCTTCGGATCCCGGCAGAAGACTCCGCTGAGCCTGTTCAGCAAGCTCCCGTGGCCTTGTCACCCCATCCCCCGGTTCCTCGCTCTCGACCCCCCTGTACCTCCACCTCCCCGGCTGTTGCAAGCCCTTCCGCGGCCCCTGTCCAATCCAGCCTCTCCTCGACCGCAAACCGTCCATCACACCTCGAACTACGTGTTTCCAGGGCTTGAATCCTTCAGCAGTCTCGGTCCAACCTGTCGCGTTGCCAAGACCATCCTCGATGGTCTTTGTTTCTGCTGCGGCCGTTCTTCTGCCGCCACCCAATGTGGTATTGTAGTATCATCGCTCCAAGTTATGCGCAGGGTGCAATATCCCAACGTCGTCCCGTTTTCCCCACGCCGCTTCATCCCCTACGGATCTCTTCCGGGAAAAGAAATAAACGAACGTCTCTCGCCTGAGACGTGGGGCCTCCGATCACTAGCCCTGCCTCGACGCACAAGGCCTTCTGTACGTGACGATGAGCGTGAAGATCCATGCTGCGCCATCAAGTTGTCTCCTGGCCCTGGCCTTCTTCAGCTGCACAGTTCACATTTCGACATTATGCCGGATTTCTGCCTAAGGAACAAAAGAGCTTGGCTGTCAGGTACCAAGCCTCTGGCGACCCGTCGCGCTGCAGGTTCACATGCTAACCGAGCTGTGACATGCCGTGCATCACTTGAGGTGGGGGTGGAGTATGCTATCGAACTTCTCCCGACAACTTCCTCCGCAACCAACGTTGAGCGAACACTCGGGATGTGAGACACCTGTGGCAACGTGCCACCTTGTTCGATTCAGGCTGACGTGGTGATGAGATGCCTTTCCTTTCATGTCGGGATGGACTTGAACCAACGATACGTCTCCAGTCCGTCGTGCTTTGCCTCGTCCATGCGATGAGCAATTTGCCCGGGTCGAGATTAGAACAGGTCTGCAACCTGGGAGCACACCTATTCCCTTGGCAGTGATGATCCTTCACTTTCCGGCCGCCGGTCTAGTCTCACATGCCAACGTGCCGTGCCGGCTAGCATTCCATATAGCGCGGCACAGCTCCCGTCCATAACCACTTGGAACGCAGCCCCCGGAGCGTTTGTACGTTCATCCATCTCCTTCATCATCCGAGTATGACTTGGCACGAACAGTGGCAGGGTTGTGGCTGTAATGTTCGATATCCAACCACGGCCTTCACTGAAAAGCCGCCTCATGTATAGCGATCCTTCGTGGCGCGCGAAGCACACCATCGACCTATCCCATCAGCCTTCAAGTGCAACGATAGCAGGGATACCAGATTCCAAAAAGGACGGAGATTTTCTGGTTTGACCTTTTTTCGTTGTCCTGCATCAATCCTTACAGCACACATCGGACCGAGACATGGGGTGCGTGGTGCGTGTGACCGACACCCGCCCTGGCATTGAGCTTCCTTTCTACCACAGTTCCTGGACAAGACGCTCTCCGTTCCTTGCATGTGTCCCTCAAACTTGCAGTGCTTGGCCCGGTAGATACCTCCAGGCACCCGGGAACTTTCTTTTCTTCCTTGACGAGTGACAATCGTCTCGGTTCGCTGAAGATATCCTCGATATCCTTCGCACTTGAGAACCAACAAGCATGTGCGGAAGGTCCATATAACTAGGCGCTACCCAGCACTGGCTTTCTTTGCCCTAAACACTTGACGTGTTGCCTCGAGTGATTACATCTGACCGATACAGGTCTCAACAAGAGGTTCAGGATATGTTCTAGCAGCCTAGCGCTCGCTGACCGTCCTTTGTCTCATGCTTTCAAGCCCTACAGCGCCGTGGGGTTGGTTAGGCTCTGACTTTGGCCTTGAAAATTGAAGGCATCAGACTCGAAGCAAAACAGCGCATCATGTCGACTTTGCGAACCATCTACGCCCTCGCGCGGAGACAAGATGACCCGGCAGCTGGCGATATAGCCGTTCCCACAATGCCTGTTCTCACCAATGACCCTGCTCCGACTGTGGTCGCTTCCATATGGGTCATGATGGCCTTTGCAACCCTCTTTCTGCTCCTCCGCATCTACTGCAAAGCCGTCCGCACACGGGGCATGTGGTGGGATGACTACATCATGCTCTTCGCTTGGGTGAGTCTTCTGTGGCTGCCGGGCATGGTCTCTTCCCATGTAGCTGATGACAGGCAGTTCTTTCTCCTGGCCGCCACGGCCGTCCTGACCGAGCTCATGCGAATGGGCTTCGGCCTGACCCTCGGCTTCGTCCCACGCATGCACACCCTTTCCACGACCGCCGACGTCCTCAACAAGGTCGCTCTCGGCCTCAGCAAGACCTCTTTTGCCCTGACCTTGCTGCGTGTGGCTCAGGGGTGGCAGAAGTGGTTCATCTGGTTCATGATCGTGACGATGAACGGTGTGCTTGCGACCAACGCCGTGACGACGTGGAGGGCAGCCTGTGATCGCGAGGGGCAAGATAAGTATGAAGCTGTGTTGCCAGGATCATGCTGGAGTGTTGTCGACGCTGTCATCATCGCCATGGTGGCAAACAGTACGTTTGCACTGACCCAACCTAGAAGCAGTGGTTGGATGCTGACGAACGGGGAACAGGCTACTCTGCTCTGGTCGACTTTGCCCTTGCTCTTCTTCCGTGGAAAATTGTGTGGAAACTGCAGATGAAGAAGTACGAAAAAATCGGTGTGGCCATTGCCATGAGTCTCGGCCTCGTAGCAGGCATTGTCGGCGTCATCAAAGTAGTGTCAGCTATGAGCATCACTGCCGGCCCGGACATTCCCTGTACGTCTGCTTCCCTCCATTTTCCCTTTGTTCTCCTCGCAGTCTCCTGTCATCAGAACCAGTTTCCTGCCTTCTACAATTTCAATCGGGCTGTATTATAACCTATCTCCTCTATCGGGTGCACGACTGACGAGGAAAGATCGCCTTTCGATGCTCTTCATCTGGGGCCAAGCCGAACCAAACGTCACCATTGTCGCGACAACTATTCCCGTTCTTCGCGTCCTCTTCCGCGACATACATCGCTCAAAATACCCCGCGGCGGCTGGCGTCTCTGGACAAGGCGGCGGAAGCAGCGGTGGCGGCTACCTGCGGTCAAACGGCGCGTCGCGGTTCCCCGCCTCCACATTGCGGGGCGCCACACTTGTGGGCGAAGGGTCCAAGGGGCGCGAGGATGACGAGGACAGCGAGGGCAGCATACTCAGGTCCAAGGGCGGGACTGTGCGGACGGCGGAGGTGACGGTGGATTCCAGTTCAAGGGCCGTGAGCAGAGACGGGGATGTGGAGGAAGTTTTTGAGATGGTGGACGGTCCGCGGGCCGTGGCCAGTGTTGGAGGTAGGCCCTCGATGGGCTTGGCATTGTGAAGTGGTGGAAAGGAATGGAATGCATGCACTGGATGAAAGCTAGTCTTTTCTTTGCTGTAAGCAACCCGCCAGAGTCTCAGCCCGTGTCGGCAATGGCTACTGCGCCGCAGATGTCGGAACTGAAGGCATCCTTGGAAGGAAAGCCTGGAGCACCATCCACGAAGCCCACGATCTTCGTTGCCGTGCGCCCATGATTGCAGTGCCTTCCCAGTGGGGTAGTTGCTGCTCACTCTGCTTGCTTCAGAGCAAGGCAAGACAGACAGGCAAAGAGAATACCGCTAGCATGCCCAGGCCAGTCAACGCAGAGTGGTTACGAAAAAGGGGCGGGTAATGATAAAGCGACAAAAACTAGCTCATCATGATATCCTGTCCTACCAGCCGAGGACGGCGTTTCCAGTACCATCAAACATTCCAATGCTTTGCTCCAACGCCATGCCGTCATCACGATCGTGTCTCAAGGCCAGCTCTCGCACCGTCGAGTCTACTTTCTGACCAGGTCTACTCTATAATCAACAAGAGGCACTCTGCCTCATCTTTGCAGGAACCGAATATCCCTGCCCGCAAACTAGGCTCCCGCGATGTTTGAACCTACCCCTACGACTGTCCCGAGAAGAACCTCAACTTTCTTCATGAGGTCGGGGATCCGGAACGGCTTCGATACGACGTCGTCCATGCCGCTCCGTCGCGCGGCAGCCACCTGTTCGTCTCGGACGTTGGCCGTGACGGCGATGACGGGTACGTGCCCACGGATTGTCCCGTCGTTCTGCATCTTTCGAATGACCCCGACACACGTTAGTCCGTCCATGTTTGGCATCTCAAGATCCATTAAGATAACCGACAGCTTCGTCCCGCCATCCTTGCGCCAGTGTGTCTGCTGTAGGAAAGCCAGCGCTTCAACGCCATCGTTGGCAACAGCAACCCGTGAGCCGAGCTTTTTGAGCTGCTTGACAAGAACATTCTGGTTGACGAGGTTGTCCTCCACTACGAGTATGTCGAGATTCTTAGGGTCAAAATCCGGCGCTGGGAATGTCTTGGCAGCGACGAGATCGGACGCAGCGGATGTATGCGACGCAAGGTCCTGGCGCTGAGGAACGACGATCTGAGAGGGGAAATTCGCGCTGTTGCCCAAATCGCGAGCCTGCGGGAGAGACTGCGCAACGGGTGTAAGCGACGGCGCATCGGCGCGCCGAGCAGCGATGAAGAAGCCGAAGGTGCTCCCAGATGCCGCCTTGGATGCAACGCCGATCTGACCACCGTGAAGCTCGGCTAGCTGACGAGAGATGAAGAGACCAAGGCCGCTGCCACCATATTGTGCGTGGGTACGGGGCGAGGCCTGCGAGAAGCGCTCAAAAAGTACCTTCATTTCCTCTGGTGTGAGTCCGACACCAGTGTCAGTGACGCGGAAGTTAAGGTAGCTTATTTCTCCACTTCCCCACTCTTCACCCATGACTACTTGACTGTTGAGCGTTCGAGGTGGGATGTAACGAAAGTCCGGAACGATGACGGTGCGGGGCGATTCCCGCGAAACATTGATCGAGACAGTGATGGTTCGTTTGGCGGCGCCGGCGGTAAACTTGATGGCGTTGGTAATGAGGTTGATGAGAATCTGCAGTACGCGGCTTGGATCCAACATCATCCATTCAATATTCTCATCTTGAAAAGACGGATGAACATCGTAAACCATCTCGATCTGCTTGGCCTGCAGTTCCGGATCGAACATTTTGATTGCTCGCTTGACGACCTCCACTGGTTGAGCGCTGATGGGCGTAATAACAAGAAGATTCGAATCCAACTTGGAGACGGTAAGAATGTCGTCGACGATGGACTTTTGGTGCTGAACACATAACGAGATGGTCTGTGCCGCGTCCATACAGGCCTCAACATCTTCTTTTGACGGCATCATTTGCTGGGCATGGTGCTGACCAAGCGTGGATAAGATGTCGTCTGCACATTGGAGAATCGCCGAAAGAGGGTTTCGCATCTCGTGCGATGTGATGTCGATGAACTCGTTCTGCTGCCGGCGCGTTTCTTCAGCCTCTTGGAGCCTTCGGTTTTGCAAACCTTGCGCCCATTTAAGATGAGAAATGTCTGTGATGGAGCCCATAACAGACCGAACCGAACCGTCAGGTGCAAACTCAGGCTGCGCAGTTGCCATGACCCAGTAGTCGATGCTCTCGCCGTGCAGATCGACAGGTTGCATGCGCAACTTCTTCAGCTGCAACTCGCCTGTCCACGCTTGGTGATCTGTTACCAGTCGTTCCCAGCCCTCTAGCATAGTCTTCTTGCTACCGTCCTCGATCTGCTCCATGAACGACATCTCGTATACGACGTCTCTCGGATGGCCCGTCATTTCAAAATAGCGGTCGTTGCCCTCTCGAAGAACACCATCGGGGCTGACTAGATACATGCCCAGAGGCGACAACTCTGTCATGCGGCGCATTCGGCTCGTCTGCAGGAGGAGCTGTTGAGTCAGGTTTTCCTGCTCCAAAGCAGCTGCCTCCGCGAGATCGCGGCTCTTCTTGACTTCGTCCTCGTAGAGCATGAAAGATGCCAGCGAGGTTGACATTTGTCTGTTCAGCATGGATGTGAATGACTTGTAGCCATCGTCATAGAAGCGACGAGGGCTGATGCCAAGCATCAGAAAGGCGAGAACATTCTCCCCATTGGTTGGGCGGACGGGGAAGATGATAGCTTGCTTGCATGGGTCACCAAATCCGCGCCAGTTGATGCCTTCGAGTAATTCCTCCGGCAAGGTTCCGTCTCTCGTATGAAGCAACGTCGGTTCTCTTGTTCGCATGGATTCCCGGAACGCGGGGATGAACCCGTCGCGACTGCGCTTAAGGTCAAGCTGTTTGGGTGCAGCTATGTGGCCCTCGGGAATTCCGAGGGATCCCTCAAAATGGCATGACTTGAGAGACATGGTGCTGCCTGAGGACACAGATGACTCGTTGTCGTCCTCGGCGTCGACAACAGAGTAAAGCAAGGCGAAAGGTATATCGAAGTGATTATCTTCAAAACTCTCCATGAGAAATTTCCAGAATTGCTTGATGGACTTAGCCCGGGCTACATTTTCGCCAACCTTGTTGATCGTCTTGGTTCGGCGCTGGTGCAAGACTGACTGTGTCGTCTCAAAAGGCGCATTGTAGAAGCCAAGAATCCGGCTCGTGCCGCCATACAGCGGTGTCCAAGACCAGGAATAAAAGGTCTCCTCGAGGAAGCCATGCCGTTCAATAGGCAGATAGTCGTCCTCCTTGCGAATACTGACACCTGTCCGCGCGCATTCGGCAAAGATGCCGCTTACGCCATCCCATAGCTCTGAAAAGGGTCCCGAAAACCCCGTGCCCATGAGAGAGGGGTGCTTATTACCAGCGACCTCGGCAGCATATGCCTCGTTGTAGAGCATGGTCAGGTCGCTGCCCCAAAAGAGAGCGGCGGGGAAGGGATTTCCCATGACCAGGTTGACAGTCTGGCGGAACTCGCGCGACCACTGATTGAGAGGACCGAGAGGGGTGTTTTCCCAGGCCACGGTGCGAGCATAGGCGATGTGAGCCGAGAGGATGCCTTTGGGGTTCGGTACAGTCCAGTCTGCAACGGCCTTTTCTGGTGTCGCGAGATGGAGGCGCGCACTTGTCGAGGTGGTCCCCGTCTCATCAGAGCTTGTTCCGGCCGTCTTGTTGGGGTTCGAGGTTTGCGATGAGAGACCATGCTGCTTGGTGGAGGAGAAGAGCGTTGTTCCTGCCGTTGAGATGCTAACGTCTGTCTGCGCGGCTGTGACTTGCTGGTCGAGATGACCCGTGTCTGATGTCTCCTTGGATAAGGAGGGAGTCGCAGGCCGTGAGGTGGTGGCCGTGATCAAGTTGCCGCTGATGAGCCTCCAGCGTTGGCGGACAGTAGAACCAGTCCACAGCATGTGGCGGTAGGTGAAGGAGAGCGGGAAGACATCTTTGGAGTTGTCGAACTTGGTCACGCCCGTTGCCCAGCTGCTGAAGTCCTCGTACGTCGTGTCTACTGCCGCGTCATTGGCGACGGCATGAGGAGTTTCAGCATCTTGAGGAGCACATCCCAGCACAGCATTGAGAAGCAGCTCATGCGTGCGGAGAGCCGAATTGCAGAAGACTGGCCAGATGCGCTTGGCGCCTATTGTGATGCCCTCATCTGGGTCAAGATCAATGACAAAGGTGGGTCGCGAATCCTGGTCGAGGACCTCGGTGATGGTGAGGGTCTGCAGCTCGAGGAGGGAGGCAGCACGGTCATCGTCCAGCTTGAGAGGATCCTCAGATGTGTGTCCTCGCTGGGCGCTATCCTGCTCACCCCAGGGTAGATGCTCATGTTCGGGAGCCGGGTACGGTGGCTCATCGGGGGAAGCGTCGGCCATATCGTGGCATGGTGCAGGGCTGGACGATGTGCGGACACCTGTGATTACAAGGTGAAGGGGGTGGTGAAGGTTTGTGTGAGGCTCGAAAGAGGTAGGTTCGCGGTGGCAAAACGCGTGTGGTGAGCAGGCTACAGGCTAGAGATGCGCCGCAAGATGGACGAGACAGATTGCTGTGGACTAGGTACGATAGGGTTACGAGAACGGACTGGGGAGCAGGAGGGAACGCCCTTGTCCTGCCGAAACCCAGATCGAGATCCAGCCTTCCTTCCCTCTTCGTTGGCCGGGCGCGGGGCTGGTGCGAATCTGGGAGTAGAAGGTCCTCCCGTGCCTCCTTCTCCCTGTCCATCGGAACCCCCCCCCCCCCCCCCCCTCGTGACTGCCTGCGTCTCTCAATTGGTGCTGGCGCTGTGACTATTTCCTTGGCACCTCAGCACTCTTGCCCCTCACATTGGATTTTGCCGGGCGTCACCGCTCAGGGTGACGCAAATCTCTGGCGAGCGAGGCGTGAGAGGCTGCTCCTGCTAAGTGATGCCATTGGCTGTTCCTGTTTGTTCCTGCTCGCCCGCCTCGCATTCCTCCGTTAGGCACCAAAATAAGCCACAGGCGTCATTGGTTGTCATTTGGACGACGCACATGCAGGCGTCCTAGCGTCCTAGAGTGTAGCTCTCATCACGCGGAGCAAAGGGCCCAGAGACCTCAAAGAATCCAAAATCGAAATCCACCGTTGAGCACATGGCAATCCACTTCCGGGGCCTTTTGAGCCTAGGATTCTAGCCCGAGTCGGGCCACCTGCGTGCGAGTCATGATCAAAGCCTGCGGCACGCGGGCACTGCTGTCTCAAGCTGTCATGCTCCTTGGTATTTCTGTCTATTCGATAGAATCAGAACTGACAGCAGAGTCACGATTGCTCGGCGTTGAGCCCTTGTAACTACCTCGGAACGCGAGAGCAGCAGTTCATTCAACTCAGAATTTACAAATGTCCGCTTTTCCACTCGACATGCTTTAACGGGGGAGGCCTTTGCTTTATGTATGGCATTTTGATATGATGTCACCGATATTGGGCGGTCTAGAAACAGAATAATAGACTGTTTCCAAGTGACAAAAATTGTTGATTTGGTAGTATGAAAATGTGGCTGGCTTGCTGATCCGCAAGGTGCGGCAACTGTTGGATCCAACTCAACAGTGTCAGTCCCATCATTTGACTTCAGATTACGCATCCAACGACTGCATCCCATTTGATATCAAATTGATAACCTGCGGCTATGCTTAAATCATCGGATTTACAAAGCCATCACACTCCGCCCTCCATCTGATGTGAGCCGGGCGCGGATGTTCACTCTCAAAACCCGATGGGAGAGACGCTCTGCAGCTTCAAGAGTCTGGTTGGAAACCTCTGGGCTGTCATTCCCATTGCTTGAGTCATCAGAGCTGTCGGTATCGTCATTTTTGACGCCCTTATTTCCATCCGTACTTTCACGACCAAAGTTTTTGCTGTCAATGATGGAACTGGGCGAGAACACCAAAGCCTGGCCAGTGCGAAGGTTGACGATGAGCGAAAAGAGCTCGGCAGCAGGGTCTCTCCCGCGGACAGTGATGGGGTGCACGCCAGGTCTCCCATGGTTCTGCTCAGCCCCGGTCTCCACATCCCCTGCAGGCACCAACGAGGACACTCCAGCCAGATGTTTCTGAAGTGCGCGGAGCCAGTCCGGAGACGTGAAGCGGTGGACGATCGCCACGGAGCACAGGTCGAGGAGCTTTGTCGAAACCGTCGGCTCCTGGGTAGAGATGATGACTCGTGTGCCGAGATGTCTTTGCAGCCGGACGACGCCCAGCAGGTTCTCCGTGAAGATGCACGACTCTGGCGAAGTGTCCCTCATGTACTTGTGCGCCTCGTCCAGTGCAACTACTCGACTGACGCTTTTGTCCCCTTCAAGAAACAGTTGGAGTGCGATGTTGAACAGCGAGCATGCCATGTCCGACGTGACACAAGGGCAAGAAAGGTCGACGATGATGAGTTGACCTGCCTAAGACTTTCGTAAGTATAGCCCCAACAAGTCGAATGGAAACTTACGCGAGGCGTCCAGTCGTTGCCCCCCGTCGTTTTCATCATCTTTTTCTGTTTTTTCGAAAGAATCGGCGATGATGCCATGAAGCTCTCCAAAGTGTCCAGTCTCTGTTGGAGGGGAACCGATTGCGCAATTTGTAGATCTTCTTTGTTCATCCTGGCCTTGAACTGCGCATATTCAAATGGTTGGCCGGAAGTCTGCTGGCTAATTCTCATTTCCCTCAGGATGCGTGTCACAACGTGCATGTAGAGGGGTACGTTCCCGGCGCCCACTGCCATTAGGTTGAGCATTCTTTGCGTGTTGAGATCTTCGTCTCTCAGGCGGAAAGGCTCAATGACGATGCTGGGAACCCGGGCATAGGTATTCTTGTAATTTTTGTCGTCAGCATAAATTACTTGTTATTGCTGCATGTGTGATGCTCACCTTGATTGTCTGGATGTTGGTGGGCGCACAGAGAACACGAACTCTTACTTGCAGGTCAGACGCGAGGAAGGCAGCTTCGCAGGGAAGCCCAATCAGATCCGAGTTGAATCCATCGTAATGGAACACGATTCCCGTCAGAGGATGAGGGAGGTTGCCAAGCTCGCTGCGTAGCAGACAGTTCTCTAACAGACAAGCAAGCGTGTTGCTTTTGCCAGCTCCTTGGCTGCCACAAATAAATGTTGAAGCCGGAGCGGTGACGTTCTGGAAGAGCCTTGCGGAAAGAATATCCGTCTTGCTGTCAGAACCATTGAGCTGCTTGGACGAGACACAGCTGGCTCCAATGAGACCGTGTTGGATGTCTGGGCAGGCCCTAAGAGCGGGCACTGTCAACAGTGGACTGGAAGCAAACTCGTCTTGATGTTGGTCATCCTGAGGCGGGACAAGATATCGAAGCTGAGCTTCAAGGTCGGAATCGAAACTCTCAACCCGGGGGGCAGATGCACTGCTGGTACTCCCCGAGCTCTGGGAACTGGAAGCCATAGTGTCTGTGAGTATGGACGAGTGAGTGTTTTGCGCTGTTGATCATCTCATCTTCTTGTGTCGTTCCATATTACTTATACCCGACAGTACAGGCTGATAAGAGGCTGCTGGAAGAAGCAAGAACTCTTGAGGTCGTTCCCCGTCTCGCCAAAGAGAGACCTGGACTCCTTTCAGGATGCTGGTACTACAAGCGGTAATTGGTTGAAAGGCAGTGTGCCAGGCTACTAGATTGTAGATTGGTATCCTGCTTGATTTGGAGAGATCCACCTACATGCTTTTTCTGGTCGGCCTCCCACATGAGGCTCACAGCTTGATCCAGATACGAACGGAACTTTAAAGACAAAGCCGCTGGGAGTTGTTTCTCAATTCCAGCACCTGACGGTGCAGTCAGTTGCTGCGGTGTTCGTGACTAATGGGTATAAATGATTCAGACGCACAGACATCACGACAGCGATGGTTCAATGATGTTGGAGTGCAGTAAGCATTGGCATTTCATGCATCGTACTTCGCCGGAATCAAAAAAATCAAAAACGAAAAGACCAACGCGTCCGCGACCTCCTAATGAGCGCCAGACACAAAACTCCTAACCCCAGTGATATGCAGCCCCCGCGCCCCGACTTGCAAACGCCTCGCTGACCCTGCATCGTCCAGAACTAACCATGTAACGAAGTTAGCCCGTGGGCCCAAACTCACACGGCACCGACAAGGCCCTCATACGCCCGCTCCACAGTGCGGCCTCCCATACCAGGAACAGTTCTCAGCTGGGCCAAGGTGAAGATGTTTCCATCGTCATCTTCGCCCATCAAACGCAAGAAGTCCACCAAGTCTCTCGCCTTCTTCGCCCCAAAGCCGTGTAGACGTTGAATCTGTGCCAGATCTCTCGAGTTGACAATGTCAAGCAGTTGCTGAGAGCGCGGTGATGTTGGCTCATAGAGAGTTGATGTCAAGGGAACGACAACCTTGACATGCTTGGCGGTCTTCTTGCTTCTCGGCTTGGGGTCGCGGTACACAAAACTCTCATCTGCGTCCGCGTCGGCATCGGCGGCGCCATGATACTCATCCTCATCCAACGCAACGACCTTTCGACGCTTCCGCCTCGACTCCTTTGTGCATTCATCCACGTCCATACCGAGCCGCGCGCGAAGTTTCTCGATTTTGCCGAGGAGCTTGGCCTGGCCA
Source organism: Verticillium nonalfalfae (assembly GCF_003724135.2). Taxonomy (NCBI): domain Eukaryota; kingdom Fungi; phylum Ascomycota; class Sordariomycetes; order Glomerellales; family Plectosphaerellaceae; genus Verticillium; species Verticillium nonalfalfae. Next base: position 52,455 of record NW_021167347.1, on the reverse strand, counting down.
GGGAAGAAGGGGAGCGCGAGCTCGTACATTTCCAGTGCAGTCGCGTCGTCACCCTTCTCCTTTGCCTGCCGTGCCAGCAGCAGGTGCCTGAGGCCATCAGACCTTGCGTCTTCTCGTCGTTCGTCTTCCTGTATCCGCCTCTCAAGAGCCTCCAGTCTCTTCTGCACAGCATCATTGATGTCAGGATGAACTGCCGCTACAGCAGGCGCAACAGGCTCAGCCGCTTGGCTGACTCTTGCGGCAAGGATCTCGCTAACCTTCTTCTCGACCAAAGCCTCGAGCTGATCGGCGGAGATGGAAAGCTTTGTTTGCGCAGAATGGAGAGGCTGGCTAGGCCGCATGATCTTGGTCGGTCGAGCAAGGCTGTCGGAATCAGAGGGCCGTTTGCGGACCTGAGTGATAACAGCAGCCGGACGCGCCATAGCGGTAGGCTTGCTTTTGTCAGTATAAACACTGAACGCCTTGACGGGCCGCGTCGCGTCGGCAGCCTTCTCCTTGTTGGCCATGACGCCGCTGTGGACATTGTGCGCGTTGGCCAATGGTCGCAGTGCTTGGCGGATCGTTCCAGCGCCGTTGTTCGAGTTTGTGCGAGGTACCTGCTTGAAGACAACCTCGTTCTCGATTTCGCGGACTTCGATTCGCTTCGCCCGCGAGCTGACATTGAGACTACTCAACGTGTCGAGATGGTAGCTTCGGAGGGGTGCCAAATTCAAAATCATGATTGTGATGCCGTTGTTCTGGCCGAGGCTGAGAATGCGCGTCATTTTGGACTCGCGGTAAGGAATGCGCTTGTCGCCTCGGGAGATGGCATCGATACACTGCGAAAGAACGAACAAACTCTTATTGATGGCAGCCGACTCGACAAGGCGCTCCTTTCCGTTGTCTGTCCTGCGGTTGTCTTCGGATCCAGCCAAGTCAATGGCGGAAGCGGTACTTTCCCTGACTACGTCGCCAGTGGTTTGTGTGACCTTGACGCGCAGGATAGCATGGCTTCTACTGCTGTGCGCGTTGAGCTTGGTCGACGCAGTGACGCGGTTGTTGTTGGCCTCGATGTACAGTTTCTCGAAGTCCTTCAAGTCCTGACAAGGTCGCTCGGAGAGACCGACCACGATGGTTTTGCCATCTTTCTCGCGCAGCGGCAGACCAGCGGGCAGTCTCTTCTCGGGGGGTTCCATCAAGTCGAAGACCTTGTCGTTGTAGATTTCATAGTAGGAGAGCGCCACATCCACTGTTGTCTGACCGTCCGTGTCCTTCGTGGTCTTCTTTCCTCTCCTGTAGATGCCGCTCAGTAGCCGAGGGATGACGCCTCGATCAGCCAGCTTGAGACCGCCTCGCATGGTGTGTGTCTTTCCGGTTCCGGTAACTCCATAGGCAAATATGGTGACGTCGAGACCTTGAAATAGAGACTTGAGATGTGGTGAGACTAGAGCCAAATGTTAGAGCCGTATTGCCGTGAATTCTGTCCTGCACCATCTAATCCTGCGTACCCTCTGAAGCGAACAGCGCCTCTTGCGTCGCAGCCTGGTCATAGACACTGTTGAACGCGAACGAAAACTCTTCTGATTCGTTCTTGGGGTTCGGGATCTTGACGAGCGTGGCCGGCTTGCCCTCTTCGGTGCTGTCTGCCGTGACAATGGTGTCCTTGTCAAGCTCCTTGGCGAGCAGCGGACGTATGCGCGCAACGACTCGTACAGACATGATGTATGCTGGCCAATTGACTCCAAAGAAAAGAGAAGAAGCACGCCAAACGAAGGAAAGGCACTGGCAATCACCGCTCCAAAGCAGTTTCGTGGTGTTCGTGTTGGAAGAAGATGGTTCGTGGTTGCAAGGGCGAAGCGGGAAGAAAGCTTGGGCCAAAGCTCGCGAACGTCAACAGGGATCCGCCGCCACAGCGTTGTCGCCCCGGCAACAGTCTATCACGTGATATTGGAAAGGCCGGAATTCTCGAGCTTGGAGCTCATACCAGGTCTCGTCATTGCCGTTCCGACTTTTTGCCGCATCTCGAATCCGTCTGGCAGAGCTTCACGAATCGGTGCTTTGTCGCCATAGCTCCTCTCCCCACCAGCCGCCATCATGCATGGTCAATCGCCATTGATTCGAACGGCTAGAGGCCTGAGGACAGTCAAGACACGGCCATCATCCTGTCGCCAATGCAGAACCATTCAGATCAGCGCCGCGCCCACTACTGAGACCCCTCGCGTTGGAGGAGATGCGTTTGGGCTTCCTGCTAATACCTCTGTCCACGATGTTGCCGGTACGAGCCTCTCAATCCATTTGTGCATGGCGAGGCTTTTTGCTGACTGTTTCGTGCAGATGCTCGTTTCGAAGTCCTTGGCTCACCATACTCGATGCTTTCCGTCACCCTCTCACCTTCACAGAAGCTTTACACTCGGCGAGGCACACTGGTTGGTGTAGCTGGCCAGGCAGATAACGTATGTCCACATGGCGGTTCGAGTGCGATTCAAGGGGGAAAAAAAATCATGCTGACGATGAGATCAGGCGCAATCGACGCTTTCAATCCTCTCACCCTTCTCCCGAGCCTTCTTAGGCATCCCCTTCTTGTACCAGAGGATATCGTCATCAACCCCGCTGACGGCCCTGATCTCGACGAAATCCCCGACTACTACTTTCTCCATCCTCCACCTTGACGGTACCACGGACTACATGGTCGCGCAGCGAAATGCGCTATTGGCATGGACTGGTCACACCCTCTCACTCAGCCCGCGCGTGAGCAGGGGCTTGTCGCTGGCGCACTGGGGTTCAACGCATCTAAGTGGCCGTGGGCTGGCAGCGCTGTCGTCACCAGGCCAAATTTATCAACTGACACTTGGTGACGGCGAGGAGTTCGTCGCTCACCCATCGCACGTCGTCGCTTACTCGGTTTCGCGCAACCCGCCTCTGCCATTCCGCCTGAAGTCTTCGTCGTTCCGACTCCAGATCCCGAGCGTCACCGGCCTGTTCCCCGAAACCAAGTTCTTCAAGGCCATGCGGGACACAGACACTTACAAGGCGATTGGCCGCTTCCTCTTCAGCCTGAGGACATCGATGCGGAGGACCATCTGGGGCGACAGACTCTTCCTTCAGTTCCGTGGACCCACGACGCTGCTGATGTCGAGCCGCGGCGTGCGCGTTGCCGATGTTTTGACCAACCACGAGGTCAACGAGATCTCAGATGCACAAGCCGGTGTCGTTCCCAAGGCTGTCGAGCTTTCCTCCCAGCCAAAGGCCGTGGAGGCGGCATCCACAGAACAAGCCCCGTCAGCCATCCATATCGCGAGTGTCGCGAAGGATGGCAAGGTCAGCTTTGAAGACGCAAAGGATTTGAAGGAGTTCGTCCGGTGATTTGACTGAGCCAACAATTCTGGCTGTATCGCCCGTCGGGGATATGTCCTCGGCCGGGGAATTCGATGCCGCACCAACGCGCATCGACCGTGTACCTTTACTGTTGTAATAGACCCATGACGATCGGATCCGACGGAATCCGTCTTACTTATCTCGGCAATACTTTTGGTCATCCCCGGGAAGAGCCACAAGCTGCTGCGTGCTTATCAATGTCTACGGAGCCGAGCGGAAATACGGTCGAGCTGCCACCAGGAGCAACGAAAGCTGTTGGTGCCCAGTCTCGCAATGCAGCCCCTGCAAGCCCCTGCAAACCCGTGTGTAGAGAATTATGGTGTAGAGAATTCTGGTTGTGTGTAACGTGATCCATCATGAAACTTCAGGTCAACAGCACGTTGTATTTGGGTGTATCCGAGCACTTTAGAGCTAAGTCGCAAGGATTGCGATCAGCCTCAGTTCGCCGATCAGTTTTTATGCCCGAGCTCGTCTTCGCTGTGCGTCCATTGTACAATTTTGAAGGCTGTCCGCTGGCTACTAGCCGCCGGTTGAGTCAGTCGATCATGAACCGCAGGTGGAGTCTGATAATTTGGTTCTATCACTTGCTATTGTATTTGCCGTGCTGATGAACCGGGCGGACTGCGCTCAGCTTTGACCAGTTGCTTTTGCCAGCGCACGCAAACCACGAGGCAATGTCGTAATTGGGGCTGCTCGGCCTTCGCGTTTTGCTGTCGCCGACGTTTCTTCCCACTAGGATCAGCGACACCCTTGCCGTCTTAACCGGATTCAGCCAACCACCCACCCACCTTCTGGCTTTTTTCACGTGTTGGATCTCTCACGCTGAGTTATTGATGGTGATGACGCTGGGTGGGCAACCGCTACAGCGTTGCTGTGCAGCGCAATAAGCTCCGCGAGGCAAGGATCCCAAGCGACGTACTGACCCCGTACTCGACTCAAACCGCTCTCAAGATCGTGAATGAGAGGCTGCGCTCCAAGAATACACAGAGAAAAGCTCGAACAGTTGCGGATTCAGGTCTTGTCGCCCCACAGTCTTGCGGCGGCCAGAGACCGACCGCCATGACACGCGGATGTCGGCCGCAACCAGCAGCGGCCAACCCAGAGAGCTACGCCTTCACCGTAGACCCCCTGGTCGACTGATCTGATGGAGTCAGAGCGAGAAAAATGGTCGTTTTGTCAATCACATAGGAGATCATGGTCCAATCGCGTCCTATGATTGTCGTTGAAGGGCGTGCTGCCTTTCCTTTTCTCGATGCGATCCTTCAGTCACCCCCTACTACAGCAATCCTCCCGCTCTACACACATAACGAACGCGTCACGCCGCGATTGCTAAGCTCCGTGGCCATAAACCCGAGACTACGGTGATTTCTAACGACCGGTTGAAGAGGCTGTAGCCCCGAGCTCGATCTGCCAATCGCTATTTGTACTAGGGCGCGATCTTCGCACTACTCGGGCTCGGCACCTTACATCCGCCTTCCGTCTTCCGTCTTCCGCACATAGCTTCACAGCGAACAGATCAAACTTTTGACAGAGGTTAAAGGAGACTAAGGTCCCCGTTTTGAACGGCACCAGGAGAAAGCTCATCATCGATTGTACGGATCTCCAAAAAGCCATCACAATGCCGCGATCAACAACAAGCGACATGTCGGATTCGTCCAACTCATTCATCGCGGCCGAAAAGGCGGCCACAAATCAACGTAGACCACGAACCGAGTCTGATTCAACAATACGACCGTCACTCGACCGCATCCCGACGCAGATCCACCACACCGAGGCCGCTATCTACCCGGAACCCGCCAGCGTCGTGCAAGCCGAGATGGAGAAGACCGGTGCCGCACCAACGGCCAAGAAGGATGGGGACGTCGAAGCAGCTATGAGCAGCCCTTCGACCGGCTTCGATCCCGCCGACTTTCCTGACGGCGGCCTGGAAGCGTGGCTCGTTGTCCTCGGAGGCTGGTGCGCGCTGTTCTGTACCTTTGGCCTTGTCAACTGTGTGGGTGTGTTCCAGGACTACTACCTCAGGGGTCCATTGTCCGACTACTCGGCCTCTGAGGTCAGCTGGATCACGAGCATGCAGGTCTGGTGCATGACTTTCGGCGGTGCCATCTGGGGCCGGGTTTACGACTCGTATGGACCCCGGCCCCTTCTCATTGGCGGCACCATCGTGTACGTCTTCGGCCTCATGATGACCTCGCTCGCCACTCAATATTATCAGTTCATTCTCGCCCAGTCGCTCGTCGCGTCCATGGGGTCTTCGGCTGCCTTCAACGCCTCCCTCGCATCCGTCTCGTCGTGGTTCTTCCGCCGCCGTGCCGCCGCTCTCGGCATCATGGTGTCGGGCTCCTCCCTCGGCGGCGTCGTTCTCCCCATCATGATGACCCGCATGATCGACCCCGAGATCCTCAACGTTGGCTTTCCCTGGACGATCCGCGCCGTCGCCTTCCTTTTCCTCGGCCTCCTGACTGTCAGCTGCTTCACCGTCAAGTCTCGCCTCCCGCCGAACCCGCGCCCCCTCGTCCTCCGAGAATACGTCGACACGCTGCGCGACCCCAACATGGCCCTCCTCGTCTGCGGCTTCTTCATGTTCTTCTGGGGCATGTTCCTGCCCTTCACCTACATCATCATCCAGGCCAAGGAGCAGGGCATGGACCCCACGCTGACGACCTACCTGCTGCCCATCATGAACGCCGTCAGCATCCTGGGTCGCATCATTCCCGGCATCGTCGCCGACAAGATGGGACGCTACAACGTCATGATCATCATCGTCGTCTTCAGCGCCATTGTTACCCTCGGCCTGTGGATCCCCGGCCGCAGCGACGTCACCGTCATCCTCTTCGTGGTCCTCTTTGGCTTCTCGTCGGGCGGCTTCATCTCGCTGGGACCGGCCCTTGTCGCGCAAATCTCCGACATTCGACAGATTGGCATCCGGACGGGCACGGCCTTTGCCGTGCAGTCCTTCGGCGCCCTGACGGGCAGCCCCATTGCCGGTGCCATCGTCGCGGCGCAGGGCGGCGAGTACCTGGGTCTGCAGCTCTTTTGCGGCATGACGATGGTGGTGAGCACCTGTTTCCTGCTGGTTGCGAGGCACAGGCTGGCAGGCTTCGATCTGAAAAAAATTGTATGATGAGCATTGAAGGCGTTGGCATGTATTAGGCATTCATTTGCATTGAGTATTGAGCATTGAGTATTGAGCATTGAGCATTCAAGTTTGGGAAAACATTCAGGTAGAGACAGACGACATTGAGAGCTGGCCGGGGAAAGAGCCATGGCTCGGCATGTAACAACATAATAATGAATCCACTTAACGACTCTTGCTCCCCCGTGTCATTCCGTGGTTCAAGTTCCTTCAGAGGGCGTGTGTGGATAGTATTACAACGATCAGGCAGTCGGTACGCCGGAAATGGTTCAGTAATTGAGTCGCGCGAGGATGGGCCATAAGATAGCAGAATTCACGCTCCTTCGATGATCTTGGATACGTGCCGAAGCTCCAACATACGGTTTAAAGCTCCAGCAAACCAGAGGAACATCGGAGCAGCGTCCGAATGGTTGACCCGAAAGTCCGACAATCAAAGGACAGGCCCGCCGCTTACAATCGGCGACCACCCGGGACATAGCCCGACTTCCGAACACGGTGCCTCCAGTGCGCGAGGTCAAATTGAGAGGCTCATTCCTAGATTCCGACCTACCCAGAAGCCGGAGACCCAAGACCATGGCACCTCTTCCTGGTTTCACCGGCAATCCCTTCCGTAGCCGCGCCGACATGGTCGGAGCGGCCTCGGCCCTCATCAATCCGCTGCACCCCCATAAATCTGCTTCTGGCGCCCGTATCCGGCTCCCGATTGAGACAGCCGCTGGCTTCGACGATGTCGCGGCGCAATTGGAAGGCTTTGCCAGGCCTCTGTTCGCTGTCGCTCCACTCTTGATGACGGAGGCGACGGCACGAGAAGATCCGAAGCTCTTGACCTGGGTCCGTGGCCTCAGTAATGGTGTTGATCCCTTGCATCCCGATTATTGGGGCGACATCGGTCACGTCGACCAGCGCATGGTCGAGACAGAGAGCATCTCCTTCACTTTACTGTCGAACCCAGACATCGTATTGAACGCCATGAGCGAAACGGCACTCAACAATCTAGTTGCCTGGCTCAGCGGAATGAACGGGAAGCGCATGCCCGAGAACAACTGGCGCTGGTTCCGCGTCCTGAGCAACCTGGCATTGACCAAAGTGCTGGGTGTACCCGCAAGCGACGTGCAAGCCCAGGTCGACGAAGACTTCGCCATGCTGGATTCATTTTACGTCGGCGAGGGATGGAGCAGCGATAGCCTCTGGAGCGATGGCCGAGCGCAGGCCGACTACTACTCGGGCAGCTTCGCCATGCAGTTCGCGCCGCTGCTGTACGTGTACTTTGTCGGTGGTGACGGCGAGAGGGTGACGCGATACCGGCGGCACGCAAACCAGTTCGCGACCAAGTACTGGCGATATTTCGATCGTGACGGCGCCGCTATCCCCTTTGGGCGCAGCATGACATATCGCTTCGCCATGGCGGCGTTCTGGGCTGTCGCTGCCCTCGTGAAGCTCGACGCCCTCAGCATGCCAGTCATAAAAGGCCTTCTTCTTCGTCATCTTCGGTGGTGGGCAGCGCCAGAGCGTGCTACCATGTTCCACACGAATGGCTGTTTGAGTATCGGCTTTCTCTACCCCAACATGTACATGAGCGAGGACTACAACTCTCCTCAGTCAGTGTACTGGTGTCTGAAGTCGTTCGTTGTTCTCGCGCTCGGAGCAGGAGACGAATTCTGGCATTGCGAGGAAGGGGTTCACCCCGCCGACCTTCCATCACCCGCCTTCCAGCCTGCTGAGGTGATCTGGCCCCCTCGTCAAATCCTTGTCAACGATAGTGTCCATCACTACTTGCTGTCATCAGGCCAAGGGACTGTGAAACCTTTCAAAGCACGGGAAGCCAAGTACGGCAAGCTTGCATATTCGTCTACCTTTGGTTTCAGCGTGCCGACGGGGACGTTGCTCCATCAGCTTGCCCCGGATAGCACGCTTGCTGTTTCCATCGATAATGGTGAATCTTGGAGCCTCAGACAGAGTCCTTCCGATGTTGGGCTTGTGCAGGTCAAAACCCGCGATGAGACTTCATCTGGCATCACGAGCCGTTGGAGGCCGTGGAGCTATCTTGATATCGTTATCGACACTACACTCATCAGCAGCCCGGTGACCTTCCCCGGATGGCATTTCAGAATCCACAAGCTCAACTATTCTTCTCTGCCAAGCTGGACGCCGTCCCTTCAGGTAGTGGACGGCGGGTTTGCCATCGCCTCAACGACTGAGAAGGGATTGTTCTTTCCTGAAGCTACCCAGGTCGACTTTGATGGCACAGAGTGTTATTCCGTTTCTGCGAAGGAACGGAGATCTCTAGTTGTGTCGAGGAAAAGTGCAAGTGGTATCGCGGACCTATCTAGTGCGTCGATTGCCGAACAACTTTCAACCAGTGCATTAGTCCTTCGTCCAGACCCAAACACAAATCTGATGGCATCGCGAACGCAGATACCAACGCTCAGGCGCGAGTTCCCGCCACAGCTTGGGAATGCCGATATGGTCATAGTCACGGGTGTGTTCGCCACTAGTCATCCCTGCCGTCAGGAGGCAGTACGTTCATGGAACGCACCGCCGACAGAATTCCTTTTCTCAGGCGGCGTCTGGACTTTGACGTGATCGCCAAATTTAAAGGTCCGCAATACAATACAATGCTTCTTCTCACTTCCTTACTGCCGACGTTCAATGGTGCCGTGACTGGGCGATGGAATACTGGTGATGCTATGTTTCACATTTGACCATGCTCCCATGACAGTTGCCTATCTGGCATCTCAACCTGTGAGGCCCATCGCAACTATGCAGTCTGTATTCTATGAGGACGTCAAAATTCAGTTTACTAAATGGCCTGGATAAGACAAGCTGCAAGTCTTGAGGTCGCTGTTGTGCCCCAGAAAGAGATCATCCGACTGGAACTCGCTCGGCAAAGTCACCACTGCTCTTGTGGTGAATTTAAGGGACCGGAGCCACGCCCTTTCCAAGTGAGAGGGGCAGAGAAATGGGCAACGTATGTGAACCCCCACGACACAACACTGTTCAGATGTTGGGTGGCTTGTTGCGATTTTTTCCGCAACCCGCGCCCGCGCCAAGAATCCTTGGGCAAAGGACGACCCAATAAGGCCGAAAGCAAGTGGAAGCTCAGCTGAATGTCGCTGAAGAGCAAGAAACGTGCGGGCGTCGGGCCTTCGGTACGACTCAGTCGGCCATGGAGCATCGATACCCCACCACGACGGGAGGCGGCGGGTAGAATTGGGCCGATTGGACTTCTCCGAGGCAACAACATCCGCAAATCTCAGATCATCAATGGCTATCGGCGGCGGATCATAACGTATCCGTGAGACTGGCTCCCCGTTGGTTCCGGATCTTACGGGCCATAAGATCGATGCACAAAAGGTAGAAAGCGGCACATTGTTGAAGAAGTGCATATCCAACAACTGCTAAGGTATTTGTATGGCAATACCATCGTGCCAACTTCAGCCATCTCACAATGTCGTCTCCAACACTACCAGCCACCATGTCTCCGGCAGCATCAGAAAGCTCAGCCTCCCCTCATATCTTGGATGCGCCCAGCGAGAGCTCTCCGGGTAGCGAAACTTCTTGGTCTGACGTCGTCGACCAGGACCAGAAGTTCCCTATTGCCGATCGGGATCTCAAGACTCATCTCGCCGAGCTTTACAGCGAGAATATTGTTGCGAAGGCTTGCAGAACTGCGGGGAGATCTTTGACCGGTGTGGCCTCTTCGACTGGCACCAACAAAACCCCAACCGGTTTCCCCGAAACAGTCTCCCAGTCAGAGCAGAGCAATGGCCAGTACGAGTTCAGAGAACCAGACTTTTGGACTTGTGGCTTTTTCCCAGGCGAGCTCGCTGCCCTCAAGGAAAGATGTGTTCGATTCCCACAGCATACCGGTCTTGGCGATACAAGAGCGATCCCTCTTTCGCAGTTGTCCAGTCAGCTTGCGAGGTCCTGCGAAATCTGGCTGGAGCCTCTGCACGACATGGCAGCTCGTACAGACACCCACGATCTGGGGTTCATCATCATGCCTGCTCTCCAGCGCGATTGGGAGCTGACTGGCAATCATCGAAGCCTGAATACCATCATTAAGGCTGCTCGGAGCCTAGCCAGCCGTTATGTTCCATCAGCACGGGCCATCCGAAGCTGGGATTGCATGTTGAAGAGAGACATCAGCATCACCGACATGGAGCAGAACGCCATCATCATCATCGATAGCCTGTGCAACCTAGACTTGCTCTACTACGCCTCAGCCCACAGTGGTGATGAGGAACTCGCAGCGATAGCAACAGCGCATGCCCAGACGCTGCTCATGACTCACTTGAGGCCCGAGAGAATAGTGACCACAGCCAAAAACGGGTATCGTGGTCAGCTATATTCGACTTGCCATGTTGCCAACTTGGATCCGAGGTCTGGCGAGTTGCACTGGCGCCGTACGGCCCAGGGCTATGCCGATGCGTCGACATGGTCGCGTGGGCAGGCATGGGCCATTCTCGGCTATGCTCAGACGTACATGTGGACGAAAAAGCGGGAGTTTCTCGACGCAGCGTGCGGTGCGGCAGAGTACTTCATCCATCGGCTGGAAAGCGCACCATCCTTTGTGGAGAAGGTCACAAATGGGGGCAGAATCGGCCGCTATGTCCCGCTCTGGGACTTTGATGGGCCAGTCGCGGACGAGACGAGGCCTCTTCGGGACAGCTCTGCGGGTGTGATCGCAGCTAATGGCATGCTCATTCTGTTCCAGGCCCTTACCGCCATATCGCAACATTCGGTCGCCAGCCGCTTCCTTGAAGCTTCCATCACAATTGTGAAGGACACATTGGACTTTTCTCTGGCTGAAGAGCGAGCTTGTTTCCTAAGTGACCCTTCTGCTGATGGCGAGCTTGTGGTTCATGATGTGGTGCCTGGGAAGACATTCGATGCTGTGCTGAAGAACGGCACAGCCAACAACAACGATGGAGCGCGGAGGAGAATTTGGGATCATGGCCTGGTCTACGGGGACTACTACTTGGTCGAGTACGGGAACCGATTGCTACAGATGGGGCTAGTATAAGGAGAGCTCGATGATAGAAAGGTCATCTGCGGGAACAGGTGCAAGCATCCTAGCTCTTTTGACACACAATACGGTAGATGATAGATCACAACATGCTGATACATGCGATACTCATTGCGGGTGGTGCGCGTAACTTATTAAACTAACTAAGGATCACAGCCCCTTGTAGTCTTGTTGGGATCCACAAGGTCCAAAAGAACCAGGAAAACGTGTACAACCCTGATCAGCCATGAATTGTCCACGCTCATAATCCCACCCTTGCGACTGAGATTTGACAGTGATGGACCTCGGGACAGGTCGCTCGGACTGCGCACCCCCGAGGCCCTCTTCCCGTACAGGGGCCTTCTTTGGGTCAACGAATCAGCGACAGCGACCCAGGCAACCCGTGAAGGATCGACAGTGGAATCTGTTTACCCTCTACTGAGATGTGGAGATCTACAATGTTCTCCAGATTGACACTGAATGTCCCACACTTTTCCCCGCACAAACACCGACGGGAGTGCCCTTCAACAGGTTACGCTTGGAGTGGCCTTGAGAATAAATCAACGACAACGCCCCGAAACAAGGGAAAGGAGGGAGGGGGCAAGGGAAGTTCCAAGCAGCAACACCAGCCATGACTGACGAGCCAAACGAGAATCATAGCGACGCTGCGAACGAAGGCAACGATGACAGCAGCATCAATGCCTTCGAGGGTGGCCTGGCATGCAATGGCTGCCGCCGGCGCAAGCTTCGATGTTCTCGCGAGGTTCCCACGTGCCAGCAGTGTCGGAAGATCAGTGAGTCTACAACCACTCCACATGAGTACCAGGCCCCTCAAGACTTTGGAATAGTTGCCTGATAGTGAGCGCTGTCGCTAAGGTAGCGATTGTGTTTACGAGACGAAGCGAGTAAAGCCGGGGCTCAAGCCTGGCGCAGTCGAAATGCTCCAACGACGACTTGGTAAGCTACGAGCGCGCTGAATGTCGAACGCTTGATTCCCCAGAATGGAAACCTTGCTCACTCCACTGGCCTACTAGACGCCCTTGAGAAGCTCATTGAACAGCAAGGTCCCCGGGTGGCCCAAGACGGCACAAACTCTCAGGACACGGCAAAAGACTCGGTTTCTCCTCCTGCAAGCACGAATCCATATGAGATTCTTTCTTTATTTGCACGAGAGTTGCAACGTTTCAATGAAATGGCCGCCACATCCCCCGACCACCAGGTTGTGACAGGTCCAAGAGACAGAACTCCCCCGAACAAACGCCGTCGAGTAGATACTGGCTCGGCTGCCGGTATGACTGGACCTCGTACACAAGTTGGCCTTGAAATCCCACCAATGCCAATTGGTGAAGCTTTAGAGGCAGCTATGTGCTCTTACTTTAGCCACATCCACCCATGGATACCCATTATACACGAGGGCCGCCTGCGACGTCGTCTCGTCCGCCCAGCTGATAACGAAAGGCTACGGGTAGTGCTGTATGCCATGATGCTCTCTGCGTCTCGATTCATCGAAGACGTAGAAATTTCATCCGCCTGGACCCTTCCGTACGAACAGCAGATGAATGCAAGAGACTGGATCGTCGCCGAAGCCATGAAGAGTCCTAGCGTCGAGAGTCTCCAGGCTCTGGTCATCGTAGCCTTTAACGATGTATTTTGTACACCTTGCGGACCCTTTTGAGCCAATGCTGACATCCATAACTCAGATAGGCAACGGCGAGGGCTCACTTGCATGGTCATTAGTCGGGTCTATGACTCGCACTGTTGAGTACTTGCAGCTGACGGTCGAAATCGATGGGACAGACAGGCCCTCACTGATTCAGCCCTGGGTCTCACTACCACCTCCTCAGGATTGGACAGAAGCCGAAGAGCGTCGCAGGGTGTTCTGGTCCGTTTTCAATCTGGATCGGTTCTGTTCCGTATCGATGGGATGGAACACTAGCCTGACCTCGGACGACGTGAGCCGTCGTCTACCGTGTGATGGCTTTACCTGGCGGAAAGAAGACCCTGTGAACACTCCCTATTTCGGCATCTGGGACAAAGCCGCTGGCCGCATCGGCAACCCCATCGCATTTATGCCTTCGCACTACCAGGCCTCGGAAAGCGAGAAACGTAGTCCTTCTGACCCGGGGGCGTCGCCAGGAGCCCAGCTTCGAGGAACCGATATGTCTGCAGTTGGAGCCTTTGCATATAGCGTGGAAGCAACCGAATCACTTAGTCGAGTGAATGCGTACTTCCTCCAGCAAAAGGTGAACATACGAGACAACCGTGATCTGTCAAACTGGCTTACACGCTTCAAAGAGCTTGATCTTCGTCTGGTCCATTGGAAGATGTTCCTACCACAGAAGTGGAAGGCCAATATGGCAAGGCAAACGTCACGGATGGACCCGAATTTGACCCTTGCTCACATCACCCACAATACCTCGATTATCCTGCTTCACCAAGTTATGGCCTTCCCATCTCCGGAATGGAGTTTCAAGGACCGCCTCCCGACCCTCTTAAGCTTGGAGACTTGCCAGGCTGCAGCTGTCGAAATCGCAACGATTACGCAGAATTATTTGAAGAACGCACCTCCGACGGCACCAGTGTCCAGCCAGTTTGCTTTCGGCATTTACATTGGCGCAAAAGTGCTCCTGCTGTACTGGAGACATGCCGCAGCACAGAGCTCCGCCCCGCAGACTCTTGCGCCTGAGTTCTGGTCCCTAGTAAGGAGCCTGGATGAGATGGCAAGACGCTGGACTGGGCCTCACAGGCAGGACTACGAGCGCCTGAATCTTGCAGCAAAGTACTCGCGTAAATTGTCTCAATTTCATAACCGATGTCAGGGCGACGCTTCGTATGCTATAAACGTTTTGCGATATACTGCCGAAATCGATCAAACGCCTTCACTGGGCCGGCCTGGGTCAGATGCACGGTATCAGGCAGGAATTGGAGCTTTTGCGACAGCCTCTGCAGCTCGAAGAGAGTCTCATCCAGCACAGCCACGCCCTGACTTCGGATTAGGTGACACCTTCACGGTCCTACCGCCGACACAAACAGCTCCGTCAATGGGCTTCACGACTGGTCCCACTGGTCTTCTCCAAGCACAGTCTCCCATCAGCGCCACCGGTAGTGGAGAACTGGGGGCAATATCCCAGATCTTCATGGACCAGCAGTTCATGAACATGGATCGTGTGATCAGTTATGATGATGGGGTATTTCAGTCAGAGTACGAAGGACTTTGGTGAGAGCACGAAACAAATTTGTACTAAGACCATTTTGTATGGGTTTGGGCTGGCATAAGTGCGTATCTTTCTGGACGCCACCTGAAGATTATCTGATCTCATCAACTCCCAACTATGTGAAGTCCGTAGAGAGGCTGTAGGCATTCTTGCGTAATTTGAAGTATCCTAGATATTGTAACAAGTGTAAACGTGTCACGCCGTGAAAATACATATTGCCACCCTTTATCAAATTGGGTTCAACCAGTCCGAAAGATCACCCTCGACGTTGAAATACATCCCCAACAAGGAAAAGGGGCGCTTCTCCCAGCACTTCTCCCAGCAGTTTGAAAGGTGGAAGTAGGCTGAAATGAAATTGGTGGAAAGAAGATCCGGACTGCTACTATTTTAAACAGGCAATCGACTTGTGATGCAAGTGTCTACTCGAACAGAGGAATGACTTTGAGTGGGCCATACAAGCAACAACTTTGCAATCGTTGCGCAATCACATCTCACTTCGGGACATTGTCAGGCGAATTAGCGAGTGCAACACGTCTTGGAGTCTTTAGCTTTAGCGACGGAGCGAACATCATCCGGAGACCGAAAGCGCTGGGGCTTCTCCTTTGCGCCGACAGATGGTCCGAGTCAACGGTGGCAGAAAAACTAACTTTTAGGCTGACACACCAAACGTGCTCCATTTCGAGATTATGCTGAGCGGGGTCGCAAATCCAAATCCAGCCACGATCAACTACAGCAACGGACAGGACCTTTCCCGAGGCCCGCGAGTGTCGCCAATTGCTCCATGTTCCGACAGGCCTACCAAGTCAGCGGCTCCTCGTGGCAATTTGAGTATCTGGGGTAGATCGACCTACTGTCACTTACTCCGGGGCCCCGGACAACCAGTGGATACGTTCAAATATAATTAAAACCTCGTCGGATGGCCATTGAGGATCCGAATGAACAAGTTGATCTCGGATTCTACGACCTCAAGACTATACATCCGTCGCCGCTTTGCTGAGGAATTGCCCATCATGTCGACCTCCCAGCAGAGAACGAACGATGAACTCAACATCCAACCTGTGCACGAGCAGGCCCAGCGCCCATCCGACTCGGCAACGCCAGTTGATCCGCCCGAGAGTGTGGTCAAGAATGGAGTTGTGGTGAGCTCGTCTGCAAAGCCTCCACAGAGAAACTTGTGGATTGCATGGCTGTACATCTTCGATTGGTACCCTAGTCACTACAGCAAGGAGGAGACGAGACTTCTCAAGAAACTAGACCGCATTATCCTGCCCCTCATGTAAGTCTTCGTTCTCTCGCATGAGCGTGTTGTAATTAGCAGCGCTAACTCTCATTGAAAGCTGTTCCATGTGTATGTGATTCCTCTCCCACGGTCTTTCAGCTTAGCTGTAACGGGAAAGTCTAACAGTGAAAAGATTTCATCAAATGGCTTGATCAATCAAACATCAACAACGCTTACAACTCCGGCATGAAGGAGGATCTCAATCTGAATGGCATTGAGTAAGATCCCGGCTGTCAAGATTTATCAAGACCTCTTACTTACTTTACAGGTACAATCTGTTCCATACATTCTACAACATTGGTTACCTTGTCCTGGAAATTCCCGTCATGTTGATTATCTCTCGACCCAAGCTGTCTCGCTGGATCCTTCCAATTTGCGAGCTGCTATGGACCATTGTCACTTTCTGTCAGTCCCGTAACAACAGCGCTGAGATGATCTACGGTATGCGCTTCCTCATGGGTCTTTTTGAGACCCCGGCTGCCAGCGGATCCCTGTATATCTTGGCCTCTTGGTACAGGTCCGAGGAGGTGTTCAAGCGCGCCGGCGTGTGGTACGTCTCTAGCAACATCGGCGCCATGTTTGGTGGCTACATGCAGGCTGCAGCTCACGCCGGCCTGGACGGCAAGGGTGGCATGCAGGGATGGTATGTTCACGATGACGCCCTTCTCAAGCCCAGCTTCGTATTGCTGACTTTGTTGCACAGGCGCTGGGTTTTCATCATTGACGGAATCATCTCCCTTCCCATTGCCATCGCAGGTTTCTTCCTGTACCCCGGTATCCCTACCAGCCCGCGCATCTGGTGGCTCAAGGAATCTGAACAGCAACTGGCTCAGGCCCGCATGCAGGATGACGGTGTGAGGAAGAGTCGCAAGATTGGCAAGCGTATGCTCAAGCGCGTCTTCACTCACTGGCACTTCTACGTTGCAGTGTGCACATACGTCTGGTATGAGCCATCATCTGCCCGACGACCGTCTACGTTTTCACTAACATGTCACGCACTAGTTTCCAGCTGACGACCTGGGTTGCTGGCCAGATGATTGTCTGGGTCAAGTCGACAGGCGAGTATTCCGTCGAAATGATCAACATTCTCCCGACCGGCGTCCAAGCCTTCGCCATTGTTGTCGGCGTTGTGGTGCCCTCATTTGTGATGTGAGCTCCCACTACCTTCTACAGTATCTCAGATGAACCATCGCTAACCCGCTTTGCAGGGTCTATCCAATTTGGGTTCCATTCTTCTTCGCGGCAACCATCCTTCTCTTCTGCCACTCCACACTTCTTGTCTGGGATACGCCGCTCGGTTTGCACTTGGCTGCGTACTTCATGCTCGGCATGACCTCCTGTATCACGCCCATGCTATTCCCCTGGGTACATCTCATTATGAAGGATGATAACGAGGCGAAGAGTTTCACGACTGGTGCTATGGTAAGTTTCCCACTCACGACAGGTCAAGGTCCCGCCCTAACCATATGTCTTCCAGATGACTGTCGGCTGGGCTTTCTTCACGTGGTACAACGTGGTCACCTTCCCCATCACGGAGGGACCCCGTTGGACTCGTGGCTTCACGGCGAACGTAGTCCTGACCTGCTGCTACATGACCTTTTTCTTGATCGGGCAAATTCTCTGGCGACGTGACCAGAAGAGAGGCCTGTACAAGAGGTCTATTGAGGAGGAGGAAAACCAGGAGGCCCTCGATGCAAAGCTTGAGGAGCCCGACAGTTCCGACTCGAAGCCCGGACATGGTGCTATGGAGGTCGAGCAAAAGCCAGTGGGCCTGAGTATCACTGAACGCAAAGAGTGACATGGAGACCGCCGCCACGTGGTCTTTTAATCGCTGATGAGGATCCTGGAAGACTTGGTCAGGGTGGTAACAGGGTGGTAACTTTGGCGTCGGATGCAGGCCTCAATGTTTGCAGCAGTAGCCAGAGAGTAGAAGCATGCCACGCTCAGCTAGTTGGAATGGATCTCGCCTCTATTTCCCGAATGTGTCTTTGCAACATGGTAGGATCGCATAATGGTAGCATCTTATTTTGACAGCTTCACAAAGATTTACAAGCTTGCGGTTGCGTTGACGTGGTTTCCTAGCTTGAGCCCATGAGTTATTTGCTGTTGGTGGTTGTTCCATGTCTGCGCCACACGTTGCAGCCACCCCGAGGACGGCCATCTTCGTCAGTTTCACGTATATCTCCAGGCATAAATGTGAGTTGAGTGACAAGAACATGGCTGTTATGCTCAGTAACATGACACAAATACAATTTGCCCGCGGGCCTCGAATACGGCGCTGCTTTTCTCTATTTTCATCCCAGCGCCACGCCCTTTTAAGCCGATGTCGGCGATTGCCCCGCCTCACACAGTATGATATGACTAAGACGACTTCTGACAGCACGAGCAAGGTTTGAGTACCTCATTAGGTCACAACCCGCGACAAAACGTCTGTTGACCACACTTCAGATGTCATGACTAGATCTCCCCGTTCAAGCATAGGATCTGACCAAACAAATCCTTTTTTTCTCACAACAACACGCCCCTGAGTTTTCTGAATCTCGTACAGCATGGATCGCTCCAAGCCGATGAAGGCTGTTGTTTTCAACGGTCTCAAGAGTGTCTTGGTACAGGAGAAACCTATCCCAGCGAGTAAGACACTCACCTTTGACACGCTCAGAGACGGCTCTGGAGATCAAACCCGCATTCTGACTCCGAAAATAGTCCAAGATCCGAGAGACATCATTGTCCGTGTACAAGCTGCGGCTGTCTGTGGCTCGTAGGTGGTTCTTCAGCCAACCCAATCTGTGTCCATTGCGGTAGGCACAGATCAGTTAACTCATCATGCAGCGACCTCCATGTGTACCGTGGAATTGAGCCTTGCGCGGCTGGCGTGACCATGGGTCACGAGTTTAGCGGTGAAGTGGTCGAGATTGGCACTTCGGTCCAGACGGTCTCCATTGGTGATAGGATTGTGTCTCCTTTCACAACCTCGTGGTTCGTGTTCATCTTGATTTCCTTATCGCCGAGACCAGAAACAGTGTTGACAACGGGCATGTAGCATGGCGTGCTATTTTTGCCGCAATGGATACTCGTCGCGCTGCGAGAACAGTCTCTTGTTCGGCTGTGAGAAGCTCGACGGCGCACAAGCCGAGTACGTCCGCGTTCCCTTCGCCGACGGCACGGTTCTCAAGGCCCCCGAGAGCCTCATGACAGATGCTGCCCTTCTCATGGGCGACATCTGGCCGACTGGATTCTTCGGCGCCTCGAATGCCAGGGAAATGCTTGGGCTCGAGAGGTGGGCCGATGCCGTCGTGGTCGTCATTGGGCTAGGCCCCGTCGGCCTGTGCGCCCTCATCACAGCCCTCGAGTACAGTCCCCGCAAGGTCTTTGCCATTGATGGCGTCGAAAGTCGCCTCAAGCTTGCGGCAGATCTTGGCGCAGAAACACTAAACTTCCATGAAGGCACAGCAGCCATGCTGAAGAGAATCCACGAGGTGACTGAGGGTCGTGGTGCTGATGCCATTATTGAAGTCGTCGGTCTCAAGCCGGCGATGCAGACTGCTTTTGACTTGGTTCGTCCGTGGGGTGTCATCAGCAGTGTCGGTGTTCACAGTCAGGAGGTTCGTTGCGCCGTAACATCCTGTGGAGCCTACCCTAACCGCACGTTTAACAGCTTCCATTCACCGGCGCAGATGGTTACGAGTAAGTCACAGGCAGTACAAGCCTTAGCTTACACCACCTATGCTAACAATTATCCAGCAAAAACCTGCGTGTACAGATGGGCCGATGTCCTGTGCGATCCATCTTTTCTGATGCACTTGATTTACTGGAGAAGAAGCAGCACCTCCTCGGGTACAGACGGCAAATCACAATTTCCATCGGAAACTTTCGCATGCTAACAAGCTGACAGATTCATGTTCGATAAAATAATTCCCCTTGACGAAGCGCCCGAGGGGTACAAGCTTTTTGACGAGATGAAGGTCCAAAAAGTCATTCTTAAGCCTTGGGAGGGTCGTCAGTAAACCATGACCAGCGCATAATGAACAAATGCCGACCAAAACAAATCATCCCAATGTGAAACAAACGACAAATGGCCTCGCAATTCACGGCGCGTACCAGACACCAATGGAAAAACACTTCTTGACTACATGATCCATGGATAGATACCTAGGCATATCGACCAAACATTCTCAATCTTGCCACACTCTCTGGCACTTGAATTCCAACTAACAAAAGAGACCCCTATCCACGTAAACGCATAGGACTATATTCCCAGATTGAAACCGGGCCTTCAGAGGCGAGCATGGGGGCTCTAGATACGAATCGCAGCAGCCTCACCCCCTCCTCCAAACAGGGCGTCGTTCAAACAGTCAATAACAGAGTTCCCATTCCCTAGACCTGAAGTCAGACAAGTAAGGACATTTCCGGCGGCGAAAGGGCCGAGAGCTGCAGTGCAAAGCGGCAGGTTGATGGCCAACTGCACGACGGTGTTGTCTTGCAAGTTCTGGCACGGGCCCGGTAGTTCACTGATGCAGGTTGATTGCAGCGCTCCCTCCAGGCATCCCACGACTGTCGTTCCGAGGCTGTTCTGGCTTATCAGATCAGTACCAAGACAAGTGGCGACATTGCCGACGGCAAAGACGCCGAGGGCCGCCGTGCAAAGAGGGATGGCGGCGATAAGGGCGAGCCCGTTCACGTCTCCAAGATCCTGGCACGGCGCGGGCACCTCCGCGCAGACAGGCGTGACGGGTGTCGGCGTTGCCGTGGCGCAGAGGGCAGGGTCGGTGATTGTGACGACGCCAGATCTTATGCCAAAGGCAATTTCGAGACATTCGACAACGCCGACGCCGGTGCTGGAAGAAGTAATGGAGCCTGTCGAGAGACAGCTAGCAGCGCTACCCAGGGCGAAAGGCCCAAGAGCGATGGTGCAACCAGCGATGTTCCCGATCAGCTCCAAGCCGTTGCTGGACGACAAAGATGAACATGCGGATGGAAGTGTCGTGATGCAGCGAGCCTCAAGTGCGGTCAAAACACACTCCGCGATGTCAGTACCGGCGGTGAAGATATTGATGTTGGTTGTCAAGCACGTCAGAATGTTGCCAGCCGCGAAGGGTCCAAGAGTAACTGTGCAAGAGGCCAAAACGGGAATCAGAGCCAGTCCACTGGTGTTGGGTATGTCTGCACAGCTTCCGGGCAGACCAACGCTACAAGTCTCGGTCACAGTGGTTTGAGTTACAACACACTCAGAAATAGTGGAAGACGCGGAAGACTCGACAGTGGTAGATGGAGTAAGGGATGACTCGGCGGGCGCAGAGGAGACAGGCTCTGCACTTGAGGCTACTGCAGAAGACGCTGGTGCAGAAGAAGCTGGTGCAGAAGAAGCTGGTGCGGATGACGCCGGTGCAGAAGAAGCCGGCGCAGAAGAAGCTGGTGCAGAAGAAGCTGGTGCGGATGACGCCAGTGCAGAAGACGCCGGCGCAGAAGAGGCCACAATCGCGCTTGATCCAGCGGCCGAAGAGGCTGGCTCGGAAGACACTGGCTCAGCACTTGAAGCCGCTGCTGACGAAGCTGGAGCGGATGAAGCTGGCTCGGAATTAGATGCAGCAGCAGAGGAAGCAGATCCAGCACTCGAAACAGGAGCTGACGATGCCGCCCCTGAAGAAACCGGCGCAGCGCTCGATGCATCAGCCGATGAGGCTGGCTCGGAGGACGCGGGTACGGGGCTCGACACTGCTACAGAAGAGGCGGATTCTGCGCTCGAAGCAGCCCCTGACGAAGCAGCTCCCCCACTTGAAGCGGCAGACGTCTGTGCTCCAGAGGGTTCCTGAGTACCCAAAGTGACGGGTTGCTGGCTAGAAGCAGCTGAGGCACTGTTGGTCTGGCTTGCGGACGATGGCTCGTCGCTCGGTCCAACAGGGGTGAAAATGATCTGAGTACCAATAGTGTCCGTGCCGGTAGGAGCAAGGGTCAGGGTTGAAGGACCGCTGCCAGTCCACGAGCCTCCATCAAGTGTAGTGAAAGGTCCGGTAAACGTTGTTGTTGATTCGGAGGGAACAAAGACGATCACTGTACCCGTCAGGTCGCCAGAAGACGGATCCCTCGTGAAGGCTGTAGGGGCTGTTCCTGTCCAAGAACCTCCCGTGATTGTGGTGAAGGGGCCGGTGAAGGTAGTTTCAGCCGCATCGGAAGGATCAAGCACAATGATAGTGCCAGTGGCGTCGCCTGGTCCTGGTGGAAGAGTAATTGATGTAGGAACCGAACCTGTCCAGCTACCACCCTCAACAGTTGTGAACGGCCCAGTGAAAGTCGTTGTAATATCCGTTGCAGGATTCAAGATAATAACCGTGCCTGTGGGATCGCCTTCGTCAGGGGCCAGCGTGATTGTAGTTGGTACTGCCCCAGTCCAGCTTCCGCCATCGACAGTTGTGAATGGCCCAGTGAAAGTGGTTGGGCCCGTCGGCGCAGGACTCAAGATAATGACAGTGCCAGTGGGATCGCCTTCATCGGGAGCCAGCGTGATGGTGGTAGGCACAGTCCCAGTCCAGGTACCGCCGTCAACAGTTGTGAATGGCCCGGTGAAAGTAGCTGCATCTGTTTGTAGAGGGTCAAGAACTATAACCGTTCCTGTGGAGTCACCTGATCCTGGAGGCAGGGTAATAGACGTGGCAACAGTTCCAGTCCAGCTTCCGCCATCAATCGTAGTGAAGGGTCCCGTGAAGACTGGAGGTTCTGTTGCAGTGGGGTTCAGCACAATGACTGTCCCAGTAGCGTCGCCAGGGCCAGGGGGCAGAGTAACAGTTGTTGCACTAGTGCCAGACCCGCTACCTCCTGTTACTGTTGTGAAAGGACCTGTGAAAGTCGCCGCTCCTGTGATCTCAGGCTCAAGTACAATCACGGTTCCAGTAGCATCACCTGGGCCAGGAGCAACAGTGACTGTGGTGGCAGCAGTACCGGTCCAGCTACCTCCAGTCACCGTTGTGAATGGACCAGTAAAGGTAGTAGCATCAGTGACTACTGGATCAAGGATCACTACAGTGCCCGTAGTATCCCCCGGCCCAGGGGGCAGTGTAAAGGCTGTGGTGACTGTGCCAGTCCAGCTCCCGCCGGTGACTGTAGTGAACGGCCCAGTAAAGGTGTCTGCGTCGGTCACAATTGGGTTGAGAACAATAATGGTGCCAGTGGAATCCCCAGCACCTGGCGGCCGAGTTATAGTAGTTGGAACTGTGCCAGTCCAACTGCCACCAGTGACCGTGGTGAAGGGTCCGCTGAAGTCGGAATCTAAAGTCGGGTTGAGAACAATGACCGTGCCAGTAGGGTCACCTGCATCAGGCGCAATCGTAATTGTAGTAGGTGCTGTGCCGGTCCATGTACCACCATTTATAGTAGTGAATGGTCCATCGAAGCCAGAATCAGAAGAAGGGTCGAGGATAATCACTGTGCCAGTGGAATCGCCAGGGTTTGGGGCAAGAGTCACGCTTGTGGCAGCTGTGCCAGTCCATACGCCTCCTGTGACGGTGGTAAAGGGACCGGTAAAACCAGGGCCCGGCTTGGTAGGCTCCAGGATCACAACTGTTCCTGTTGTGTCAGAGCCAGCGGGGGGAACGGTCAAGGTCGTAGCAGTTGTGCCGGTCCATGTCCCACCTGTCACGGTGGTGAAGGGTCCGGTGAAAGCAGGATCAGGATTTCTGGCAAGCAAAATGATTAATAATTTATAATGGCGGAGACCACTTGGATTCACTTACAAGGTTGAAGTGTATCGTGCGGTCGTGGTAGCCAGGAATTCGGAAATAATAAGAGTTGGTGCATTGGAAACGTCGATGGTAGTCCCGGCGACGGTCAACACTGTGTTCGAACAGACGAGTGTACTGAGGTAAATGGGAACTTTTTCGACACAGACTACAGGCTGCAGAGTGACTTCGGCGTGAGGGCAAACTGCATTTCGTGGCTCAGGACGCGCTGCTGCTGGACGTGGAAGCAGGGACAGTCCACTCAGCACTGTAAGCGTGAGTGAGTTGAGCATGGTTTCGAGTTACCTTCCCAAACGAACGGCAACGGATGGGACTTGTTGAAATAAGAAGAAGAAAGAAGCGAGTGACTTGATGGCTGCCAATGTAGATTCTCAGAGCAGTGAAGTGCATAGGGCAGTTTATATGTGTAGCCTCTGTTGGTTGTGATCTAAGGATGGGATCACTCATGGTCTCTTGGAGCCTCCCTCGAGTTCCTCGGATGGAATCTCTGGTCTACGTTGACTCCACCCCTTGACGATGGGAACAACAGACGCATTCGCTCATTGACAGCTTGGCTTTGCCCCTTTCCGGTCAACCCTTGGTCACAGGAGTCCTTGCTATGCATAGCTTGACACTAGTCGAGACGCGCTCCCGTACCACGGTGTCTGGAAGCTGCCCAAGCCACCTACGCTAAGGGCCGAGACTGAGGAGGCACACAGGTGCAGAATGAACGCAATGGCATGCAGACAGCCTGTTCAGGCTTGAGTGAAGCTCGTGAAGACACGAAAGCTTCAAGCAATTCACGCCACTACGGATGCAAATCTAAACATGAATCCGCGTTGGAATTGATTCTGTCACGTCAGTATTGGCATGCTATGAGACGAGGGTTGTTCCCCGTCACATGTGATGAAAAATATGACTGTCTCAACTAAGGTTCATCTCCTCGCTTGTCCAAATGGCCTGATTTGATGCTTGCAGTAATATTAACGAACCATACCTTCGGAGCTGAGATATCATTTCCGGAATGCAGTGAAGTTCGTCTAAAAACTGTCTTCCGGAATGAGTTGATGAGGGGAAACACTGCCAAGTCGTGAACCAAAACTCCATCAGCCAGCACGGCGGACCTTCTTTGGGACAGACGTGTCAGATGGAGTGGCTGCAAACTGAGTCACAAAGCTGACATTTTCAATCACATAGTGTGACGCCTCATATCACGTTACCACTGCCGAGACAATTAGGATGTAAGTTCGCAGCTGAAGGGCTAGAGTTTTGATAATAGCACCTGTCGAGTCAGGTGGAGCTGACAGGAAACAGTCTCATCGCCAGCCAGACTAGGGGAATGAAGGGTCGACTTGGACATATCAACAAGATGCATCGGGACGTATTCTGCTTTCAGTACAACTGCTCCAGAATGCGGAAGGTAGTTTCTGGGAAAGCTTCAGGCCTGCAATCACCAATTCAGGTTGCGCGCCATCGTTGAACGTATTTAGAGGCGGCTCGCGGCCTCCCAACTGGTAGCATTGACACAACAGTGGCCCCATCGACTAATTCCTTCACCCGGCCGGACATTCGACATTACTTCCACATTCTTTTGATCTCGTTTTATTCACAATGTTTTTACCACTGCTGTTTCTTCTCCCTGTGCTCTCTTCGGCCTCCCGCCCCGAGGGCCCCATCGACAAGCGCTGTGCGGGAGCTGCGGTTTTGGCCCCCCCCGTTACCTTGACAAGTCTCCGTCCAACGCAAACATGGGCTGCTCAGGACGACAGCAAGTCTGCTTGTCCGGTGACCTACACCACTGTACTCCCTACTCTGGGCCCTGGTCCAGAGCCGGGCTCTCCCAGTGGTCTACATCCCCACACATACACCGTGACATACGACTGCGATGGCACAAGCTACTCGCCCTGCCGACTTCCTGACTCGAAAGACATCTGTCCCCCTGGTTTTGTCAAGACCGCGACTGTCTGTGACACGTGTGGTTCTTCGCCAGTCACATACACGCTGACAATTCTGGAACCGACCCCTACGACTGTGCCTCATGCCACAGACAAGAAAGGGCCGGATTCGACGAACGTGCCTCCGAGCCCTGGCTCGGACCACTCTGCTGATCATCCTGGCGATCATTCCGATGGTGGCGGCGGGGTCAAACCAGTGGTTCCGATACCTCCTCAGCCTGAGTTTGGACCTGACAGCAACTCAACCGACCACATCGAAACTCCGTCCAGTCCAAGTAGCAAGGGGACAGAGGGTGATCGAATTAGCGGCACTAGCAGCACAGAAGCTTCTGGCTCGAAAGCCACCGACCAAGGGTCCGCGGAGCACGTTGAAGTTTCGGCTGGCGCTAGTCTCAAAATGTTCCAGTGGTTGGGCGAGACACTAGCGGTAGGTCTCGTTCTGGCAGCTGTCAACTTTCCCCTCTAAGAAGCAACCCACACGTCCTGAATCGGGATTGCGAAAATGTGGATCAGTGACCAAGCGTTTCTGTGGAGGGCACTGGACACGCCGCAACAGGCAGCTTTCCCGCGGAGGATGGGCCCAGTCGCAGCAAACCTGCTATTAGAAGCTTAGCGAATCCTACAATTCTGTCCGTTGCCATATGATGCGGCCTTAGTGAAGCCTCTCGAGGTCCCTTGTGTGTGAGCTTCGCCGAGATGACACTGCTCAGGAAGCTTAAAGTTAGCTGGCTGTTATTCAGAGCTGACAAACGGAGCGCTGTGTTCAGCCATTGGCATGGTGGCGCCGGGATCTATACTATTGTTCCCCTGTTCAGCTGCAAAGTGGGGCGCCAAACTTTAGTATTGAGATTAGCTCAGTCCCGAGGCAGCGGTTGTACCTTTTCTCCTCTCCCCCCCCTGGTCTAAGACACTCGGAATCACCAGCTCATTAGTTCGGCCTGAGCCGGCGCCGCCATGTTGCAAAGACAACCTGACAGCGACGATCTTGAATCGACAACGACGAAACCACATGCTATTGGAAGGCAATGCTGCCCAGGGGAGGTTGCAAGGCGATGTGTTTGCCTGATTTGTCTGTAGCGCCAGATTGCCCTCGCGTCGATTTCCGCTTTGGTCAAGCGCGACACGAATCGGGCAATGAAAGTGCTTGAGTTGGTGAACGTGAAGTGAAGCCTTTGGCAGCAAAATGTTGCATTCCAGCGCCGTTTCCTCGCCATGCAATGTCTGGAACCAGGCTCCCAATAAACTTGAAGATATGACCTACTCTACATTGAGGTGAAGTATTCAAGGCACTTACACTTGCAAATTCATCTTCCACTGCTGATGATTGAGATTTGCTAGATGGGAAAATCAAGCTCGTATATATAGGTTAAGAATATGGCTGTCTCTCTTTGCCCGTTTGTCCGGCTACACAACACATATACAACACATATAGAACGCTGAAAGACTCTCCCTTGTCATCATACTTACTGAGATCTTTGATGAACGCCAGACAACCCATCTTCAAATTCAAAGTTCAACAAAACGCTATCATATTAGAGCTGGGGAGGCATCTAATCACAGCATGATGAGTATACGATCAGATCCATGGGCAATACCTTTGCTGGGAACCTTTTTTACACTGGACTTAAGATGCTGCAACCCTGATGTTGATGACATCTATTATGACTGCTGGTGCCTCCTTCCAGGTTGCCTGACTGAAAGGAAGCAAGTATGATCAGGCAAAACAGCTCAACGAACGATATAGACAAACTACCAAGACACTGGTAGCGCTCTTGTATCAAACTTTGTACTAGACAGACAGTCCAAATCTGTGATACCAGACGTTGAAACCACCTTGCACCGATTTTTGCTCCGTTCGACACGGCTAACTGAACTGCCTTGCCTCCTCAATGAGTTGAACGTTATGCCGCTGCATATACTCTTTTCAAGTTCGCGCCCCACGATAATGCTGTGCCCGCAAATCTACACCAGAGACCGCCAGCCAATAAATCTAGACACCCAGCTACTGGTGAGCGTCCATAGATTCAATGGGATGCACAATTCACTGGACTGTGCCTGTGATATTTATTAATTTCTGAGTGTCTGAAGTCGAAAATTGTTCATTGGATTACCCCCAACTATGCTCATCCTCGGCAGTTTCACAACACGACCTGGAATTTCACGAACAACCCATCGATTCGAACTCCCAACCATTCATCGGAACTTGAAATCACTTTGATCGTAAGTTATCTCTTTTCACCCGTTCTTTTATTGTCATCTGGTAACTCCCTTGCCTCGTCCGGCACTTTCCGGTGTGTTCCGCCGTCTTTTGACAGGGCCGTCCGGTCCTCGTTCGTGCTATACCATTGCGTATTTCCTCAAGCTATTGAGTTTGAATTGCATTGAAAACTTCATACTTTGTTCGAGATTTTGCAAAGTCCTGAAAGCTATTCATCATCAGACGAGACCAGGCAGCACATGCTAATCAGAAATTAGGACACAATGGATCCTTACAACAACAATCATAACAACTACTTCCTGCCTTGGGGCAGCGAAGATGGAAGCTATCACGATCAAAGGCCCAACAATCACAACAACAATCCCAACTACTACTACTATCCTCCCGTTCCGACCGATTATCCTGTTCCTCCTGGTCCTCCCGGTTCTCCCGGTCCTCCTGGCCCTCCTGGTCCTCCTGGTCCTCTTGGTCCTCTTGGTCTTCCTGGTCTTCCTGATCCTCCCGTTTCTCGTGGTTCTATGGCAATCTGTCCTGGTGCCTCGTTCATTCCTCCTACAGCTCCCGCCCCTCCCGTCCGGCAGACCATGTCCACAAAGGCTCACTGGAAGTGCCGACTTTGCGTCTCCCGCAAGTTCACCTCGCTTTCGAAGAACCAGCGACACCCTCGGGACAAGTGCCGCGCTCCCCTCTCCGATCCCCGTCGCATCGTTCAGCACTACGCCACGATGCACTTTGAGCACAGCGAGCTCGAGCGCTGCAACGAGCTGGCCGACTGTCTTGAGACCAACCGCGCTTTCTTCGCTCCCTGGATTGAACGGCGTCTGCGGGAGTGTGACCTCGATGCCAGCCAGGACGTTGACCATGCGATCTACCACCTTCGTCGTTCGGGCAAAATGCTCATCACACTGCAGAAGGTCGCTTTTTGCGCTCCCAAGGAAGTTGCTCCGACTTCCAACATGGAGGATTCGGCTCCAGCTCCCGGCGAGGAGGAAATCCAGTAGAAAACCTTCATTGGATTCCTCCCAGTGTTGTTGTTACTGCCGATATGCAGCTTGAGCTTCACGGAAAACCCTTCACATGTGACCTCGGTCTTGGGGTTCGATAAATACGCCTTGATGAGGTCTCTGGTCTTGTAAGTTCATTCGGGTCTGCTACCAACGTTGCAACAACTAACCTCATTGTACAAGTCTACCACGTCGACGGATAAATCAATCACGAACAGGGAGGGGAAACACGGCGTTCTTTTGCTTTTCTAGGTAGCTCAGAATGCTACATTGCCGCTTAAGTAGGCTAAAAGTCTGGATTCTTCGTGATGCCAACGTGAATTCTACTTTGCAATGACAACGGGAGCCTGCCTTCGTGGATATGGGCGTTTTCTGAAGCCTTGCACGCCACACCTGCCCTTGTGAACCTCAATTGAACGAGCCATAAATAACCCACAATGATCGACGTGGGCCACACTCATGCTCATACACAGGTCATTCTGCGCTTTCGGCGAGCTGGTGCCCATTTTGAGTTTGCAAATATTCATCAAATCGGCCGACATGCCGGCCACTGAGTGGCTGGTGGGTGTTCCTTCCCGGAGTTAAGAAGCCTCTTAAACGTCAAACAGTCTCGATCAAGTCACTGTCGGAGCTCTATTCTTTAAGCTCGTTTTTTTCAACATTCGTCTCCGGGATGAGGTGGTCTCGGTTGGTGCGCATCTGGGGTCCAGGGTGATGAATACGACAGTCTCCGCATCACGGATGATCACGTACCGTGATCCATGCGGGTGTTTCTCCATGGAGCAAACGTCTCCTGTCCGCTAACGCAAACCATATTATGATCTGCCACGGAGCCAGTGCAATTAGTCCGATGCTGGCAATTTGTCCGCCGCCGCGAACTGCTTGGTTTCGCAACATTTTGGAGTTGCTTAAAAGAGGTCGACATCGCCTCTGGAAGGCAATGACCGACAGAGGTAGGCATCCAGGGACTCCAACATCATCGTGATGGTTTTCGCCAAGCTTCTCCCCTTGTTGGGGTTGCTCTCTGCGGCGACTGCTGTTGTGGGTTCCGCTCACGTCGCGCGTTGTGGTCAAAACGAAACCTCAGACTCCTTCACCAACCCAGTGCTCTACGAGGACTACCCCGACAACGACATTTTCACGGGCCCTGACGGCAAATTCTACTTCTCAGCGTCCAACTTCCATTTCAGCCCCGGAGCACCTATCCTCCGTTCCGGGGACCTTGTCAATTGGGAGCCCGTGGGCCACTCGATCCCACGCCTCAACTTTGGCGACGGCTACAATCTCAACAACGGTCGAGCCTACCGTGGCGGCACCTGGGCCTCGACACTCCGCTTCCGCGAAAGCAATGGCCTATGGTACTGGATTGGCTGTGTCAACTTTTGGCACACGTGGATTTTCACGGCGCCCTCGCCCGAAGGTCCCTGGAGCACGAGTGCACGTCTGGGCGACGGCGTATGCTATTACGACCTTGGCTTGCTGATTGACGATGACGACACGATGTACGTCGTGTACGGCTCTGGCAATGTGCGCGTCGCCCAGCTCTCTGCGGATGGGCTTTCCGAAGCTCGCTCGCAGGAAGTCTTCAAAGCCGCCGACGTGGGTGCTGATTCGATTGAAGGCAATCGTATGTACAAGATTAACGGGACTTACTACATCCTCAATGACCGGCCCGGATCAACGACATACATTTGGAAATCCGAGAGCCCATGGGGCCCCTACGAATCCAAGATACTCGTCGACAGCGTGACGCCGCCCCTCAACGGCGGCAACTCGCCGCACCAGGGCAGCCTCATCGAGACGGCGAAGGGTGATTGGTATTTCATGTCGTTCACCTGGGCCTACCCTTCGGGTCGTCTTCCCGTTCTCGCACCCATCACCTGGGGCGCCGACGGCTTCCCCGTCTTCGTCAAGGGTGCCAACGGCGGCTGGGGAGCCGAATACCCCCTGCCGTTGCCTGCTGAGCCTCTCTTCAATTGGACCTTCACCGAGACGTTCGCCGGTTCGTCGCTTGGCCCGACCTGGGAGTGGAACCACAACCCCGACATCGAGAAGTACAAGGTGAACAACGGCCTCACGCTTAGCACCGCCAGCGTGACGACCGACCTCTACGCGGCGAAGAACACGCTGACGCACCGCATCCACGGCGAATTCCCTGTCGGCACGGTCGAGATCGACTTTTCGTCTCTCGCTGACGGCGACCGCGCCGGCCTCGCGGCGTTCCGCGACCAGAGCGCCTCCATCGGCGTGTACCGCGCCGGCGACGCGTACACGCTGACTGCTGTGCACGGCATGATCATCGACGAGTGGAACGGAACGACGATTTCGACGGGACGCGTCGAGGCGACGGCACCGGTGCCTGCTGGGGCGCGCAAGGTATGGCTGCGGGCAGAGCTCGACGCGAGGCCGGCGGGCACGAGAGCGGCGAACTTCTTATACAGCTTCGA
Source organism: Verticillium nonalfalfae (assembly GCF_003724135.2). Classification (NCBI taxonomy): domain Eukaryota; kingdom Fungi; phylum Ascomycota; class Sordariomycetes; order Glomerellales; family Plectosphaerellaceae; genus Verticillium; species Verticillium nonalfalfae. The sequence continues at coordinate 21,130 of NW_021167347.1, read as the reverse complement.
CGGCAAGGCGTTCACGACGCTGGGCGGAACGTATCAGATGACGAACGGCTGGGCATTCTTCCTGGGGTACCGGTTCGGAATCTTCAACTACGCAACCAAGGCACTAGGGGGTTCGGTCAAGATTGGGTCGTTCACGACAGCGTGATCAGATTATTCAGAGACACCAGGGCCGTGCTTGGCAGGTTTTCATGATGTTTAGTGCTGTGCAGACCCCCGCTGTTTTGCTGGGTGTGTTTGCATCGCTCGGCAGCAAGGGGGCCGGCCTGTGTCTGTGTTGAGAGAAGCAATTGGAATGGCGGGGCGACACGACGCGCGGCGTTGTCTAAGTTTCATTGCTAGTTGATGCAGGCCGATTAACTTGGATCACGATTATCGGGCGCTACTGGAGAGCGATGCAACTAGATCGTGGATAGGTGACTTTGAATCGGGCATTCACGATGCAATTACATTCTTGCAAGTGGCAGCTTGAACGGGTTGGCGTAAGCTGAGGCTGTATAATCCTCAGCAGGCTGCAGGATCACCAGCAAATGAAATCTGTCCTGGTCTAATGGTCTAATGGTTATGACTGCGGATTCTGATTCCGCCAGCCCAGGTTCGATTCCTGGTTGGACCTGATTTTTCAAGCACCTCTTTTTGTGTGCACGACACTCTTTTGGTGCTCGCCCTGAAGTATGTCCAAGCCAGCATTCTTGGAGTGGTCACATCGACAACCATACTGTTACTAAACACATGGTCACCATGAGGCGCCCTACCGTAGATATTGTGAAGATGGCATCAGCCACGGGGTCCAGATCTTTGACCAGCGACGAGCGTTTAAGATCAAGACTGGGGACAGACCAGCAGCAGGACATCAGCATCAGGGGCGCATCGAAGCCTAGACACCCTCTTAGGAGGCTCATACTTAAACTGGATTGACCAAGCCTGAGCGGCGTAGAAGTAGTTGAACGATTCACCCAGCAGGGATAAGGCCGGTGTATCCGCCCACCACACACGGTCGATCGCTCGGGTATCCGAAGCCACTGCTACCCACCGCGAGTGAACCTGCTGTCATGGCTTGCCCCCACTTTCATCGTGAGCATCCAGATATTCACACTATCGCCTCCTTCCCTCTCTCTCTCTCTCTTCCTCTTGTTTTCCAGCTTGAAGTCTGGCTCTGTTCTTCGGATGCCGCGAGCCAGACACCACGTGATACCTCCGACTCTTGTCCACTGCTCCCTCATTGAGATCTCTAAGCTTGTTCAGCTGCCAGCTGGACAGTGGTTGTCTGTCGCAGGATATCGAGACATCTCGTTGTTGCCGCACAGATTGATCTGGCCACAAGTACGTGGGTGAAATCGACACGGATCACACCCGAGCTCGCCACCTCACACGCTACATCGTCTCAAATGATTAAATTCTCCACGGCCCTGATAGATCTGCTGCAGCATCTCGCGGTTTAGGCAGATCATGTCGGCCTCCTCTATCAAACTACAAGAAAAGAAGAAAAGGGCGACAAGCCGGGCGGACAAGACCCCATGCATGCGAACGAATGTGTCAAGTGCACGAAGATTGCTCCCTTTCCCTTCCCTTGCCATCGCCGTGAAACGCCCGCATATAACACACAGCAAAGCCAGACGTGCCAGGCCAAGACAGCCTTTCCAGAAAACAGTTGCCTCCTTGCCTCTTCTCTCCTGCTCTGTATTCTGCAGCATCCAACGGCACGTCTATTTCCTTCCATACGGTGTCCAGTCCCGTCCCTCTCGTGACCGGCCATGCAGATGCAAACACATGGGTAATATTTCGCTCATTCGGTGTTCTTGTACGCGTTTCCTTCTCGTTTGTCCTTCTCCTGCTCCTCTTTACATACCAACACCCTTGCCGATGCCCTGGACCCTGAAGCCAAGCTTCTCGAGCTCTGGCGCAGAGACAATGTTACGGCCGTCGAGGACGAGCTTGGGAAGCTTCATGTGGCGAGACACCTCTTCCCAGTCAACCGCGTCACCCTCATCCTCAGCAGCAGCAGTCTGGCCGCACCCTTTGCAGTCGGCAGCGCACTCCTCAGCGACAAGACGCTTGAGCGGGTCAACGGCTGTGCCGTTGTTCCCGCGGGTGACGAACTTCTCGAGGTCGATAATGTCCATCTCCGTAGGTTTAGGGCCGAGGAAGCCGGCGTTGGCGATGGCCTTCTGCTGCTCCTTGCTTCCGTTCCAGAGGCTCGTGCGACGGGCAGTGGCCTGGGCCTGGGCGGGGTAGCGGAAGTGGTACCAGGGGGTCAGAATGCAGATCGCGGAGGAGCCCTCCGTGGTGTCGCGCCAGTTGTTGCGAACCTTGATCTGGGAAAGCGTGCGCTCGTCCTTGATGTGCTCGCGGACCTCTTCCATAATCTCGGCAGCCGAGCAGCCGGGGTCGAAGATGGCAATCTCCTTCGGCCTCTCATTGGAGATCTCGCGGATAATGTGAACAGCAATGGAGTTACGGGTATCATTGGTGCCTTCCTTGAAAGCGAAGCCGAGAATGGCGACCTTCTTTCCCTTCAGGTTGCCGTTGAGAGCACGGTGGACCTTCTGGGTGAAGCGATCGCGCTGGTACTTGTTGATGTCGAGGACACCCATCCAGTAGTCAGCAACGGTGTCAAGGTGAAGTGTGCGGGCCATGTAGCTCAGGTTGAGAATGTCCTTCTCGAAGCACGAGCCACCAAAGCCAACACCGGCGTGAAGGAACTTCTTGCCGAGACGAGTGTCAGCACCAATACCCTTACTGATCTCAGACACGTCAGCACCAAGCTCCTCGCAAAGCGCGGAGATGGAGTTGATGGAGGAAATACGCTGAGCCAGCATGGCGTTGGCCACGAGCTTGGTCAGCTCACTAGACCACGTGTTGACAAGAAGAACCTTGACCTCGGGGACCCAAGCGGTGTAGATGCTCTTCAAGGCCGCAGCGGCGCGCAGACCGGCGGGCGTCGTGTTGCTACCGATCAGGATACGGTCGGGATGCATGAGGTCACGCACGGCGGTACCCTCGGCGAGGAACTCGGGGTTAGAAACAATCTCGTACTGGCATTCTGGCCTGTGCTGGTGCATCTGCGAGGTGACAGTTGGGTTAGCTTGATGCTGGGCAAATCGCCCGGGTGGGAGAGTCCTACAATCTGGTGGATCATGCGGGCAGTGCCCGTAGGGACTGTGCTCTTCTCAACAATGACGGCACCGTCCTTGGCGTACTTTGCAACAGTTTCTGAGGCACCTTCAACAGCGCTGAGGTCGGCAGTGTAGCCAGCACCAATACCGTAGGTCTTGGTCGGGGTGTTGACGCAGATCAGGACAATCTCAGCGGTGGAGATGCCGTGCTGGACGTCGGTGGAGAAGAAGAGGTTGGGCTGACGAGCGGGCAGCTCGACAGTCTTGTCGAGCCCTGGCAGGATAGCCGAGGTCTTCTGAGTGCCATCACGGGCGATCCTCACAATCTTAGGGAGGCCAGCCTCGTGGATGGGAAGGTGGGGGGAGTTCCAGGCGGCAACACGGTCAGCGTTGAGGTCGACGACGTTGACGATAATGTCGGGGTTGTGATAGGCAACGAGAGCGGCAGTGGGACCACCTAGGGGTAGCGAATTGAGTCAGTGGAACAGTTCAAACAAGGTCCTGGTAGGATTTTGCGGCCGCTGCGGTTCCCGAAGCCACGGGTCCGCGAGGTAATTTGGTGGGGTCGCCAGCAAAGCAGACCAGAGCGAGGGCTGCGGGCAGAGAGTTTTCTCGCGTTCGTTTCCGCAGCGCAAGGATCAAATAAGGCTCGCCGAGGAAGGGAATAGGAACAGGACATACCGACGAAGCCAGCGCCGACGAAGCAGACGCTCTTGACCTTGATGGGGGCTTGCTCGGCCATCTCGTTCTCGGGGGCAGTAGCTTGGTTCTTGGAGTCTTGTTCAGGACTCCTGGAGCGGGACGCAGGAGCGGTGGTGTTGGGAGTCTCGGCAACGGAATCGGCTTCGGAGTGAGCAACGGATTGCGCGTCAATGGGGGACGCTGTGTCGGTTGGGTTGAGGGCGGCGCGGTTGGGAATGGCAGCCATGAAAGCCGTCCGAGTTGGTGAGGGGCTGGGGTGGGAGGGTTGCAAATAAGTCGAGGTCGCGTTGCGACGCTGAAGGAGTCGCGTTGGGTTTATCGGGGAAGAGAGAAGCGAGTGGAAGTCGGATCGAGTTTCTCGAGGCGACCGTGGCAGAAAAGAGGGCGGGCGGGTTCAGGAAAAGGGGGTCGAGCCAAGGGGTTAGACAGGATCGAGTCGGATCTCGTGCTACTTGCGGTGTGGAGGATGTGGGTGCGGCTGTGGTTTGAAGGGGGAGGATGAGCGGACAGCCAGGCGGCAGAGTGTAGCAGAGAGCAACGAGGTTAGGTCAATTGCACCGTCCAAGGGAGGAGATCGATGAGGCAGTTCAAGTAGAGGAAGACGGGCGGCAAGTTCTTTCATACAAGAACGAAAACCGTCCGTCAGCAGCGATCGGGGCCGCCAGAATTTTCGTGCCAGGGACACTCGATATACTGGCTGTTGTTCGGGTGTGAATGTCTTGGCGCCCAGAATGTACAGGTCTGCAGCGTGACGGCGGAGCAGAGACTTGGTTGCGGCAGGATGTACCTGCCGCCCTCCATCTTCCTGCCCAGTTTGCCATGCCTGTCAGCCATGCCTGCCCGCTTGCGGTGGGTTTCGGCCTGTGGCGGCTTCACTGGCAGGAAGGAATTAGGGGGGTCGCACGTGGAGATGCGTTACAAATGGAACGCGACCACCCAATCTCCATGTTCAGAATGTTAGTCGTTCCTGCCAATCAATCAGACGGGGAGATGGGATTGCCCGCCTGGGAAACTAGTGTACCACAGCGGCCTCTCTAGTGCAGTGACGATGGCCCCCAAATTCCCTCCCCCAATGTCCCTAAACCCCCTGGCGTAGTGGCATGGTGGGCCGGCCATCCCAGTCCTTGGGTCCACGCGTAATTCTGAAAATGAGGTGATTGGGATTGGGACTGAAGCCAAGGTACCGCCTACCTTACCTGGTACCTTGCTGCAGGATTTCTGCTGGAAAGTCTTCCGTGGAGGGTGAAGCACCTACATCGCGTTTGTGCTCGCATCCCGAACCATCAGACAAAAATTTCACCTTGTTTTCTCTCCAAGCAATCGAGTGTCTGCCAGCTACGGACAACCCCCTCGAAGCCCCTCCCTGTCAACGCGCTCAACCCTGCCCCGGCCTCTCCAGGGATAAGCGGGATGAACAAGTATAACCCCCTGGCGCCCCTCCTCATTCAGGCTGCTGGCCGGCAACCAAAGGGTCACCTTATCGCTAATAACATTCCACTGCAACCCCTTGATTTTATGGCGCCACGGGGCCCATCAGCGCCGAAATGGCCAGGGGATTGGCTGCGCATGACAGAGGGACCCTCTCCGTCCTGTTTTCCCCGGCGCCCAGGACGCGCCACTTTCGGCCGATCACATTTTGGTGCGTTCTAGATCAGAATAGTCAGCGGCGACAGGAGACGGGTTTGGGGTGGTGATTACTCGAGTGCTTGACGAGCTCGTCTGCCTCTCGCAACGATTCCATACTGTGATCGACCGCTCCTTGGACTCCTGGACAGTCGTGTTCTACTTGGGCAGTGTGCGGGTGTTTTCAGCGGCAGGCTGGTGCCGTGTCGCCAAGCCTGTACGATACTCCGTCCTCCTGTTGGCGTCGACCGACTCCAGAATACGATCCCGTATCAGTCGCTGGACGCTGTCAGCATGGCAAACTAGGATGCATGCGTGGTAGACACAGCGGTGACATCACCCATCACTGGAGAGCCCGGCATAGGGATGTAAGACATCTCATATCGTGAGACCAGAGAACGGAAGCCGCTGAAGCTCTACCCAGACCCTGGCCTCGACTTCATGCGGTAGATGAGAAGCTCGTGCTCGGTACAGCCCCATTCTTCGGCGGCCCTACAGACATTTCTTATTCTGAACACGTCTTGGTCCAATGTATGCTACGAAGCACGTCCCCTATCTGTACCCCTCCAGGCACGTACACGGTAAAAGTACTCTGATGTTCATCTCGCATCCACCCGTACTATGTCGCTGAGCCGCTGTGACAGGGTTCTAGTGTAAACTCCACGCCACTCACGTTACGGTGGTGCATCCATGTTTTGGCTGACCAGTATCGCAAGTGCCCTTAAAATAGTCGAAGACGGGGAAATCAAGGCAGTCCCATGGAATACAGTCAATGTCAGGCGATGTTGACTATCTCGAATGTCTTCGCCCCTTCCATTTTACGTTTCCTTACGAGAAAAGATTGCAGCCGCCGAGGGACGCCGACCAGTGATCGACTGAGGGCGTCCGATTCCGCGCTGAAGGAGGGGGGAGAAGGGGGGGGTCATAAGGCATAATGTGAACGCCAGTTGGCAAGCTGGCAAGCCGACGGGCGTTGAAAAGGGGCGCGGGTGACATTGACATTGGCAATGCCCCTCCCCGTCCATTGGATAGTACAGGGTCATCTCCCTAAAATACGCCCAAGACTTCCTGTCGGCCGTTGTCGATCACATTCGGCCATGCGATCGGCAGGGACACACACACACCACACCGAATTTGTGAAGTGATGCAGGTACTGATGTTACAGCGCAAGCGAAAGTGCCGAAACCCCGTTAAAATGATGGGGATCTATGAGACGGTTCTTGTGAACCGACCACCAAGACTTTGGACTCCATCTTGGTGTTCGAGATACATCTTGGGGGCGGAGTGCTGACGACGCCAAATTGTGGATCGTGCTTTTGACGCTTTTGCGAAAACGGCGGACAAACCACCGTGAGCCGCTGCAACGCTGGCAGAGAGAGACGGTCAAAAGTGTTCAAAAAAAAAAAAGCCAATTCACGAATTCACGAGTGTTCCTTCATGCCGATTCGACCCTGCGGGCCATGGCGGAGATAGAAGCCGAATGATCTTCATCGTGACGACGGATATGTACCCAGTGCGACGATGATTACCATGATGACTGTCGTGCCAAAACACTGAGTTGCGTTCTCGGTATCAACTCTGGGTTGTGGCTGATCAGCGACTCTTCGTAGAGACTGTGAGTTGGAGTGACCACTTCCTCCAGTCATGTAGTGACTGAAGGTTCTAGAGGGCCAAGAGTCATCCTGAGTCGAGTTTGTTGTTTCGATGCTTTTCTCGCGATCGTGCTATTTCAAGTGATTTGGTTTAGAAGCCATTCGGAGTGCTGGTCAGGTGGGATGTAGGAAGCAGATCTGGTTTCCTCAATGATGGCAAGGTCTAGGGGCCCATCACGCTAATCCTGTAGCTAGACAGGCCACCAAGTGTAGTTCTGTTCCCCGTCCTTGGACTGGCCAGTGAGTCTTACATTGCCTCTGGGCACCGGGGCACCTGGAACCAACTACCCTTCCCTGGGCAAGCACTATTCCTGCGTCGTCAGTACCTACCTACCTGTACTTACGGTAGGTACGGTAGGTACCGTGCAGGGTAGGTGCATCTCAATTCCTGGCCGTCGCCTGCCAGCGCATCCTGCCCCCCCGTGTCAGGGTCAGAGGAGGAATCTACCTACCTAGGTACCTAGTACCTAGGTAGGTAGGTAGGTACCTATCTGAAGGCCTGTTCCAGGCGGCCTCGCGCGCCGGGTCAGCTCTTCTCCGCCACAGCCATGCAGGCCTTGGCAGCTGGGTCTACACTACACTGGGACGCACCCTGCATCTATTTCCTTTCCTCGTTTTCATCACCCAATCCGTTCACTGTCTGAGTGGACAAAAGCAGTCACTTCCCCGTTCTACCACTTCTCCGCGCCTGTCTGATCTCTCTGCTTCTTTTCGCCTTTGTCTGCGCTTCGGAGTACTGTCGCTCAAACGCCGACGTTCTTCTGGACGGTTCCTGGAGGATCTCGACTGCGTTACAAGTCGCTGCATCGCAAGCTCGCGACCACCGCAGCCCGTGGCTGGTCAACTTCCCATCAGCAATATGATCAACACACTCTTTTTAAGCGGCAGTTTTGCTGCGCTCCTGAGCATCGCGTCTGCTCAGACCTACGATGCGACAGTCTGTGGAAAGGAAAGGGTTGGCGAGTTCAATGATACTATCATGTGTGAGTGCGACTCGAACATCGTCGCAGCGAAACGTAGACTGACCTTTCCATGCTAGACTACCCCAATGCCTGGAATCCCAAGAGTCCCGAGAACGGTCATGTCTGCATGTCTGTCGACGAGAGCGGACCTTCTTTTGACGTTGTCTGGAACTGGCCTGAGAACATTGAGGATGTGCACTCGTACCCCTACGTTCGTCTCAACCACGAAAATCTGCCCACGAAGCTGAGCACCATTCGCGAAATGAAGCTCAAGACCGACTGGACCATGACTCTCGGTAACCCCAGCAGCCCACCCCGCGACTTTAGCACAAGCACTTGGGACGACAACAAGGAGGAGCTTCTCGAGGCTGGCGTCATTTGCAATGCTGCTTGGGATTTCTTCTTCGATGGGGACCGCATGAACACGTACAACCCAGTCAACTCGTCGTACGAGGTCATGATCTGGCTCGGTAAAATTGGCTCCGGCGCGCAGCCGCTCGAGGGTGACAGCATTTTGACTAACATGACTGTTGGTGACCACGAATTGTATGTTAAGCTATCACCATCTTCCTTTGTTCGGGTATATACTTACCGAATAGCTCTCTCTGGTATAACACCAACTCTGGCGGCCGCCATGTCTTCACTTGGGTTACTCGCGATGGTCAAGATGTGAACGAGTTTGATGGCGATGTCGCACCTCTTCTCGAATACATCTTGTCCAACCCCTCCGATATCGAAGACTTCCCCTCCGACCCCTGGCTGGGCCTTGTTGAATTCGGTTCGGAAACATGGTTCTCTACCGAGAATGTAACTTTCTCTGCTGCCAACTTTGGAATGGAACTCGACGCCGATGGATACGATGGTGCTCGCGATGACGACAACAGCGGTAGCAGCAACAATAATAACAACAATGGCGGCTCCAGCAACGACAACGACAGCGCCGGCGCGGCCATCGGCCTCTCAACGCTGACTCTCGTTACGCCCGCGGTCATGGCACTGGCGATTGCATTTGGTTTCTAAAGCAACGTGGGGGATCCGTGTACGAGTAGCCAGCGGTTCGCGACATGTTGCGGGGTTCTTTGCACGGAGTTGGCGGGTTGGTTTGAATCATGCTTTATGCTCTCTATTAGACCAAAGATCGCAATTTGCATAAGGTATGGTGCTGTTTGTTGCATCTGTTCGTCATTTGACGTATTACCCTGGCTGTGCGTAGTCCTCAAACGCGTTTCCGCCAGCACAATGTACAGCAAACGCGACCAGCAAAGTCGAATAACAATGAAAGAAACGCATGCTTCGAGCCCACATGCAAATACATCACGTCACTTGCGTCCGAAATTTTGTATCTGATTCGTATAGCGTTTGCTGTGCTGGACTTCGCATTCCAGGACCTGCTGGCGTGGGCCTCCCCGGATTTTCGTTAGGTCCTGTCTGGTCAACTCGAATCGGGGGCGCCGCCGGTTCGTCGATCGCGCGTTATTTTAGATACGGCTATAGTAGTAAGGTTCAGGCCCGCGGGCATCGACTTTATTTCGACCTCATCGCTCACACGTCGAGTTTTAGAGGACACCATCACGACGATTGCAAGACGCGACATGCTGTCTACCATTTGCTCGCAACACTAGAGGCAGCAGCAGACGGGGGAATATGATGACGCTCTGATTGAGTACTTTGGCTTTTCTCTCGGCCCCCCCTCCTCCTCCCCCCCCCCACCTTGGCGGTGTCGGCCAAGGTTTGCGTGTGCGCGCCCCGTGTAAGTATTGCGCTCGCCAAGGGACGCGCGCACCGGCCGGCGGTGCTTTGTGCAAAATGAGGGCCGGTCTCCCTCCCCCCTGTTCCGTTACTGTCCCGCCCCCTTGCCAGGATGGCCTTGGGACGGAGAATATCTTGGCGGGGGAAACGGTGCGGCATTGTCGGCATGTGGGACTGACCGGTGGATTAGGGGCCGGGGGCAGAGAGCCAGGTCTTACTGTACCAGTCCAGTGCAGATGCAAAGGGTGGGGTCCTTATCAGCATGCGCTCAAAGGGCCAGCGGACTGCCTGGGCCGGTGTGCTGGGCTGGGCAGGAAGACGAAGAGGTAGGAGCGTTGATCTACGACACGGGATGAACGGTAGCATGAGAAACGAAAGGGAAGATCCAATTGGCTTGGGCTTCGCTGAACGATCGGTTGTGCGACCGGATCGGATGGCACGCTGGACGATCGTCACCAGCGAGGGGTGAAGCTGTGAAAGCGCTTCAAAAGTCAAGCTAGTAGGCGACTGTGGTACCGCGGCTGATACAAGGACGCGCAACTTGTTCTACAGTTTGGGGGGCCCTCTCCCCGAGGGCCTGAGCTGTCTCGAGCTGATGTCACCGGCGATCAAGGACGCAAACAACATCCTATGAGATGATGGGCTGTCTGTCTGGGAAGATTGCAGTTGCAAAGCGGAAGACGATCCTAGATGAGCGGGAACGCTGAAGCTCAGACAATTGGCTGATTATCTGCTTGGCTACCCTGACTGGAAACGACTTGGCTCGTCGCTGCTATCCACCAACGAGCCACGAGACGAAGTAGAGATTGCCATCGTTGATTTCCATCGAGAATCGAAGCGATTTGATCACAATTGATGCGAATATGTGCCGTTTTTCGGCAAGCCCGCTTTGGCAGCACCTTTGATGGAGCACGATGATTGCAGGGAGCCTGACTTCTGGCTTGCGGCCATTTGACCGTGAAGCAGTGGTTGCACGGTGACGGAACATGATGAAAACTTTCGCAAGCTCCTGGTATAGCCGTTGGGGCTAATGCGCTGCCATGGTCTTGTGCAGGTAGGTGAACGCTGTTGGGGCCAAGAACAAATTCTTGCACATTGTCTTGGGTCGTTGTCATATTCTCATGGCTCCTGTGGCAACAAGAGCTTTGGAGCTGGCGCGTCCCATTCCCTCATGTCGAATGGACGACAGGTTGATGGCTGACGAAGCACCCTCCCTCCTTCCTGCCCCTGTGGTGCAGGCGAGACATCACAATCGGCGGCCCAGGAACGGGGCCGAGCTAAGGGCCCCCCAAAACCGAGCTAGGGACCGCCCCGTAGGGCCAAGGCTCGTGGAGATGAGAGGCATTACTTACCTCACTTGGCTTAGAGCCTGCTTGGTGCATATATGTACGTCTTATTGCACCGGCAGCCAGCGGATATCCCCAGATGCCACGTCCGGCCGGATTGTTGCTGGGTTCTCACGAGTACGAGGGGGAGAACGAGCGGCTTGATGTGCGTCCGAGCTCAGTTGTGGAGTTGGTTTGGTTATTAAGCTCATGTTTTCACGGCCATTGACTGACTTTTCCTGATGACGCGAGTTAACGGACGGAAGATGCAGGAAGCGGGCGTAATTCCCTTTTTTTGCCGCCGTCCCGATGTGTCAACTGTCTCGTCTCGCGCAAACCCCTGTCCTCCCCCAATATCTTCGAGGTCTAAATCAAGCTTATCAACAGCGTTGATTCATGAGTCCCACACGCCCTGGCAGCATGATGAGTGAGCGTGCGCATCGATGCTGAGGATTTTCCCCATGAGGTCTGGTAGCCGCGCCCATCCTCGCGTCTCTGACTATGCTGCAGTGTGCCGCCAGCGGCCTTCGTATCGTATTGCCTACTCAGCAAATGTCGCCGAAGGCTTAGGCGGCGTTCTGTCTGGCGTCTTTGGCGAGAGGGAACGCCGCCGCCTTTTTTTCAGCTCGTGATTCAAGCACCTGGGCAAGTTCGCTGGTGCAATATGCAATATGCGTAATGCGTCCTCGCGCATAGTCAGTCATAGGCTGGGATAGCAGTGTGCCATGGACGTATCCACTCGTTATTCGGGCCATCATGAACGGGATCTGTCCCAAGACCTCTTGGCCACGTATCCGGAGCATTTGGGCAACCGCTTCCATGTCTTGGGTCTTGGATGTTGGGACGGTCGGCTCTTGGTCCCTTGGCAACTTGACCCTTGGCGCCGTTGATGCAGAGGCAAATGCAGATGAGGCCCATGTTACTGCTATCTTCGGGCTTCTCGTCCCTGCTTGTCTAGCGGCCTGCCTTGTTTACGCTGCTTGGCGAATCCACCGTTTTCGCGCCTTCCCGTCCCTGGTCAGTCACTTCTTTCCTTCCCATTCACTGTCTAGCTTGTTGTCGGGGGCCGCCTGCCGTTCTGCTTGCTTCCTTCCCCTTGTTCGACCCAGCTATCTGACCTGTCTCGTCTGCTGTTGTGCCTCGTGTTTTCTGTTCCCACCCTGGCTGTTCCTTTCTTGACATGCCTGCGCCTGCCTGCCTTGCCTTGCTGCTTAGCATCTTGGCCAACCACGGAATCCCGATCGTATCCCCAGGCCGCTTCACCTCGATGACCTTGATCTTCACCTGGCCTGATTTGATGCTCGTTTCCCTCTTCTTTCCCCCTCCTCCCCTTCCTTCCTTCTCCACCATCGAGCTCCAAGATACGCCGCTCCTGAGCCATTATCAAGTGGCTTGACGTCCCTTGGAGCCGCTTCCTGGACAAAACTCCTCCGACCAACACCAACACTCGCTTTCACCTCGACTCTCGTTTTCTCGTCTCAGGGAAAAGCTCACTATTCTCCAGTCCAAGTCGATCGCCGTCTTCCCCCCCCCTGTTGTCCCGGCTGCGTTCGTCTCCCCCCCATCCACCGTTTCGACTGTGAGCAGCCCTCTTAGTCTTCGATGCATCATCAGTAAACAAGGTCCTTGCACCCCCAGTCACTCGCTTTTTCTTGGACTTCATTGTACCAAGCACAATCACCGAACTCCAGACGCTTCATTCCATTGCTCGAGATCTATCACCATCCCTGGACGTCTGAAGCTCGGGAGTCACCCAGAACAGCCTCCAGACCAGTGACTGGATACCAGATTCGGCCGGCAACTTGACCAAAGCACGCCCTCGCCCGTGGCTCAACTCTGTATTCAACTCACACTCGTTTGCTCCGTGTCTCGTCGTCTAAAGGCCGTTACACTGCATCGGATACGACCAGCTATCGCCACCGTCACCACTCACCGAAGCGTCCGCCATGTCAGCCCCTTGGACGCCTGGCCACACTCGGGGTAACACCCCCGATTCTGGGCCTGGTTCGAACCCGTTTGAGCGTAATCCATTCGACACTGACGACAGTGCCGCCGTTTCCCTGGCAAGCAACTCGACATTCACTGTGGTATGCTCGTACTCCACGCCGGAGTGAATGCAGTGCGTAAGACTATTGGCTGACTCGACGCAGAATGTCATTGACCATGATCGCAACAGTCATGAAGGTCTTGCTGGCCAGCAAGCCTCTCGTAGACCTGGAGCTGGCGCCGTTCCATCGCATCACCGCTTAAGTCGACCAGAAATCGTAGGTGCCGTCATTCAACACCAGGGTGCGGGCATGATATTGACCTGCGCATAGGAACCCTCCCCGCTGGGCAGAGCACAGCTTGGCGTCAATGACGAGAGCGAGAAATACGAGAACCCCTCAACCTCCACTCTCAGCGTGGGCCAAGGCCATTTAGCAGGTCGTGCGGATGGCGCCATTATACAGGTCGATCCTGAGAAGATCACTGAGAAGCATGTCACTGCTTTGCGGCCTGGGTCCGACCTTCCATTCCACAAGCGCATGTATCACAAGTTTAGGAGAACATACAGCCCGATCGAGCCTCCGCCCCTGGTCTTACCCGTCTGCCCGACTGACGAGGAGAAGATCATGTATACCAGCACCAACCGAATTTTGCTTTACGTTTTCGGCGTCGTCTCCTTCCTTGCTCTTGGCGCGGGTATGTGGCTCTTCACCTTGTCTTCGCCTGTCTTTTACTGGTATGGAGTCTTTGCTGGTTGCATGTGCCTGTACCTCCTGATCTCCTATGGTGTTGGTATCGTTGGCCGCGATTGGGACTACCAATCACATCTCGACCGCGTTGAACGGTTCCCTATCAATGACCTCAATGCCGCGACGGTCGACATATACCTTCCCATTTGCAAGGAACCGATAGAGATTCTTGAGAACACCTGGAACCACATTGCTCGCATGGATTGGCCCGCCAACAAGCTCAAGGTTTACGTCATGGACGACGGTGCGCAGGAAGAGGTTCGTCTGCTGGCTGAGCGGTTTGGATTCATCTATTCTGTCCGCGAGGATAGACCCCGTCTTCGCAAGGCAGGAAATCTGCGATGGACTTTTGCGCGGACCGACGGCGAATTCTTCTGCATTTTTGATGCCGATTTTTGCCCACGCCCCGACTTCGTCAAGGAACTTATGGTTGAGCACCTCGATGACGAGAAGACCGCGATCGTCCAGAGCCCTCAGTTCTTCCGTGTTCTGGATGAACAAACTTGGGTCGAGCAGGGTGCCGGTGCTACACAGGAGCTGTTCTACCGTGTTGTCCAAGTCAACCGCAATCGTTGGGGTGCTTCGATTTGCGTTGGCAGCAATGCCATGTACCGCCGTGCTGCTCTCGTTGACGTTGGAGGCACCGCTGAGATTGGTTTCTCCGAGGATGTCCATACAGGCTTTGGCGCGGTAGACCGTGGCTGGAAGGTCAAGTATATCCCTCTCTGCCTCGCCACCGGCGTTTGCCCAGACTCGCCTCGGGCCTTTTTCTCCCAGCAGATGCGATGGGCTCGTGGCAGCACGACGCTGTTGACGAATGGCCACTTTTGGGTCTCGAAACTTACCTTCATGCAGAAGGTTTGCTATCTGTCAGGTACGTAGTCCATCTCTCTTGAACCCGCAACCATGCTCATCTCGACAGGGTTTCTCTACTACTCTGCCGTCTCTGCCAACATCTTCCTTTCTCCGATCGCGGGTACCCTGCTGCTCGCCATTCGTCCCGAATGGTTCAAGTTCTGGAACCTGGCATTCGCAATCCCCTCCATTCTCTATGGCGTCATCTTGATGCGTGTTTGGTCCAAAGCCACCTACGGCTTCAACGTCCAACACATCATGACTGTTCAGAGCTACGCCTATCTCACTGCGATCAAGGACCGCGTCTTCAACATTGAGCTTCTCTGGGCCGCCTCCGGCGATAGCAAAGCCCACAAGAGCAACAAGTACCGCAACATGCGCCTTCTCTGCATCATCTGGACCCTGATCGTCACTGGTTCCATGATTGGTGTGGTGACATGGCGACTAGTCACCGGCTTCACTTGGTACCACACGATCCCATTGATCCTTATCAACGTCTACAACTTCTTCATTCACCACTACTTCATGTTCTGCAATTGGTAGACGTCATTTCCCATTGAAGGAGACGTCATCACTGGATACCCCATCAGAGCGTTCGCTCTATCGACACGACACTCGACGCATATACACACGGCTGAATAACTTCATACACGCAACACCGATGCACTTGCAATAGGAAACAAACCTTGGTTTTCATTCTTGGGGACGATTACTCATTAAATTCACACTTGGACACTGGACATCAGGACAAATCTGCCCTGCATTCTCTAGGATCCCCGGCGGGCATAGACACGGACAACGGTGGCGTACGTTTGCACTTGATTCGCCTCTTCAGAGGCTATAGCCACACGCGCGTACACACGGCACAACTACAAACACGAATACCTTGTCACATGAGACGGGTATGGCGTCAATCGCACATGTATAGAAAAGATGAGGCCCATTCTGTTCTTTCGATCATCCCAAAGGCAGAAGCGTAGCGCATGGCCCAAAGTCGCTTTGTAAAGCATGATAGATAGATTTGTTCGCCACAATCCGCCACTTTCTAGGCGCGAGATGTGGTGTTTAATAACGTACATAACACCAACCCTAACCTAATGTATCTCCAAGGAGTGTGAAAGTCCATTTTCGTTGAATGGCATGCGGCGCTATGTCCTGGGTTAGCTGCATGGTCGGCCCCCGTACGGATGTAATGAAATTTGACATGACGAGACGGTGAACTGAACCCACCACGGCGGGGCTTGCAATCTGTTCTACCCACAGTGAGCCCTCGCCCACCGAATCATCCATTCAGAATCTGTCCTGCCACGGCCGCCTTCGCCCTCAGGGGGGATGGCGCAGTTGGGAGCGCGTTAGACTGAAGTCAACTTCAGGAAGTCAATCTAAAGGTCGCTGGTTCGATCCCGGCTCACCCCAACGTCTCAGGGTCTTAGGACCGCCGATCTGTTCTCTGAACGGCTCAAACCTTTTGCCACCTGATCGGTAGGTTTTTTGGTGGTTATCATTGGTGTTGTATCCAGTCAAGGGAATAAATAGCATGTATGTCTGAAGGAAGGAGCTGGCTGGGTAGGTCTGTTGTTCACCTGGGGCTTCTCAACCTTTCTCGCCCCTGCCCACAGCTTTCTTCCCTTGCGTGTAGAAAGAATCAAACGGCAAGCTTGCGTGGGAAGGAGTCGAGTCCTGCCATGATGTGAGGAACAAACTATGCGGCGCCAGTTCACGCCTCAATTACTCAGCTGTACACAGTATCGCATTTGCACTTATTTCTCGGACCCTAAGAACAGTAACGAACCGCATCATGGAGACGTCCACCGTCACCTGTGGCTTGTTACTCGCTGTGTGTGCTCTAGTTGTCACGGCTGGTCTCATTGCACCCTTGGGAAAGCCTGTCTGTATCGCGTGCGGGGGGCACGAGAAGCAGGGGACGGAGAAGCACGCGCGCGAGAGGCGCAATAATGCCATTGCTATGGGATACCCCCGCGCCCAGGAGACGAATCAAGTCCAACGTGAGAGTGAGAAACGACCTCAAGACTGGTATGGTCGATACGCACGATCTCAAGGCTAAGGTCCAGGTTGAAAGGAGTGAGAAACCTTGTTCTTCTGGAGAGGTTAGAGGCTGCTTCCCAGTAGATGTGTTTGGAGCTGGGTACGCTTAAGAGACTGGCTTACATGACATCTGCAGCACTTGGCACTCGAGCCTTGACATAAGGATAAGAAAAGAGGCTATTTTATCCCTTGCGGTTATTGTGCGGGAGGAGGCACTCGACTTGGGTAAGGCCTTGTCTGCAAAGGCTGATGCAAGTGCCATCAGCAACAATCAAGGGGAGATAGTCAGTAACTAGGACTGACGTTGTATCGAAACAGTGAAAAGATCAACATGGAGCCCAGTATCTGCATCAGCCAATGTGCCTAGATATGAAGTTTGATTTGAACTCGTAGCCTCATAGGGTGTAGCCAGGGGTGCATTACTTGACTGCGGCCACCTAAGGAGCTGCCGCCACACGACTTGGAACCCGCCGACCACGGGATTCTGGATACCATATACTCGATGGGTGTAGACACAACATGAAATGGGAACGGCAGGAAATTCCCTCCGGTCTCTGAGATGCGGTACATCCACCCTGTTCAATTTCACCTCTGCTGAGAGATCCAATCGCGTCCTGCCAGCTTACGGCAAGGAAACTCTCCGAGGACGTGCTCGTACCAAAACCAAATAGTAAGCTCCTCGGACAGCTTCCGCCCCTTTTCCCATCTCCGGGAGTCGTCGCCCTAAAAGATGGCGTTGCAAGCTGTGCCGATGAATCATTAGCGTGAGGTGCTCACTGACCACTCCTTTAATCGACTTTGCCCCTTACCACCTCAGGACATCACCCAAAGCTCACCGCCTCGGTTTTCCGATTTCTTTTTGATTCTTCCAGAATACGGGAAAGAAACTTGAACCTCGACACCGCCAAAGAGTCACTTGTGTATAAAGACACCATGGCGGCTTCAGTGTCACCGAAACGTCCAGTTCGCATAGGTGGAGCATCTGGTGGCTTCACTGACCGAGTTGCCGGCATCAGGCGCCTTGCTGCCGACCCTAAAGTCGACGCCGTTGTCGGGGATTGGCTTTCCGAGAACGTCATGACCGGCTATGGAGCGGGAAAGGCACGAAAAGTCCAGTCTGACAAAGCAACGACGAAGCTGCCTCTTGAAGAACGGAAGAAGACGGCTTACTACGCCAGTACATTCCTCCAATGCCTTGAGCCAGCGATCTCTGAAATCGCCCAAAACGGCGCCAAGTTGGTCGTGAACGCTGGAGCAAGCGACACGGAACTTCTGGCCGAGGTGGTGAACGACATGGTGCTGGGAGGCGGCTTCGACATGAAGGTCGCCTGGGTCGAAGGCGACGATGTGACCTTATCCTTCAAGCGCCTGGTTGCTGGGGGGGCGACTTTCAGAAGTATCACAGATCAAAGGACCTTGAACGAATGGGGGTTCGACCCCATTTGCGCACAAGCATACCTAGGAAGCTTGGGAATCGCTGAAGCTCTACGACAAGGAGCAGATCTTGTCATTTGTGGCAGGTCAGTATATTCTGGCCTTTCTACATCCTGTGAGAAACAAGCTGATGCAAGCTAGGGTCTCCGATGCTGCACCTTCGATCGGGATCGCAGCTTGGTGGCATGGCTGGGGAGCGTCCGACTTGGACGAGCTGGCAGGGGCTCTGGTCGCAGGACACCTGATCGAGTGCTCGGCTTTTGTTACTGGTGGCTACTACAGCCGCTTCAAGGACCTGATGAAAGCGAAGAAGCATCTTGACCTGGGGTTCCCCATAGCCGAGGTGTTCTCAGATGGGACATGCACCATCACAAAGGAGGATATGTCCAATGGTATCGTCAACGTCGAGACGGTGACATCGCAGCTTGTTTACGAAATCAATGGGCCGCTCTACTTCAATTCTGACGTTGTGGCTGCCCTTGAAGGTATTACACTGGAGCAAACTGGTAAGGATCGAGTCCGTGTCTGTGGCGTCAAAGGCCTACCCCCTCCTCCAACAACTCGGTGCGGGATCACCGCTCACGGGGGTTACCAAGCTGAATGGCACTTCTATCTCGTTGGACTGGACATTGAAGAAAAGTGTAAGTGGATGGAAGAGCAGGCGAGATTTGCCATCGGGGAGGACTTGATGAATCGATTCACCATGATCAAGTTTCACGTCCACGGCAGTTCGCCAGACAACCCCCGAAATCAAGAGCTCGCAACGGTTGATTTCCGAATATTTGCACAGGCTCAGGACGCCAGCTTGTTCGACCATACGTCAGTTGACGGCTTTGCAAGAAAGCTTTACGAAACGGTACTGCAATCTTGCCCGGTAAGCTCTGTCGCCTCGACTATTAGAAAAGCGATGCTCATGGCTTTACAGGGAGTTTCACGTTCAAATGATACTAGGCAATCGGCCGCGAAGAGTTACTGGGAGTATTTTGTCACATCAATTCCGCAGTCGGTTTGCGAGCATCGGGTACATTTTCTGTACGACGACAAACTAAGTATAAATATACCAGCACCGCCTATAACCTCCGATTACGGGCCCCAAGACTCGTATGAGACGGAGGATCCAGTTCCTTGCGGGAGTTTTGGAGCCACGATCGAAGCGCCACTTGGCTATATTGCCCTCGGTCGCTCTGGAGACAAAGCATCTGATGCTAATGTTGGTTTTTTCGTAAGCGGCGCCGAAGAATGGGACTGGCTGCGGTCTTTCCTTACAATCAACAAGATCCAAGAGCTCCTAGGTCCCGAAGAATATTACGGTAGACGGATTGATCGCTTCGAAATGAAAAACATTCGAGCTGTCCATTTTCTGCTCAAGGATCATCTTGACAGAGGCTACAACTCAGGGTCAAAGCTGGATACTCTGGCGAAAAATCTCTGCGAGTATCTGAGGGCGAAGCATGTTCCAATCCCCCGCAAATTCCTTCAAAAGGGGCACCTCTAAGGGGAAGCTTGCGAAGGCGGCCCGGGCCCTGATGTCACGGACAGTGCGGGGGCAAATGGCCCCCTTTTCTCAGCCGCCGGAAACCATCTGCCGCACCATCTATCTTACCTAGTCGTATTTATGCAACCTTCGCGCTCCGCTTCTATTGATCGTCCAGTTGGCAAGCATTCTTTGCGTGACCTCGATTCTCAGCTGTTGTATCCATTATGTTCTCCCCTACTCAGTTTGCAGGCAAAGTCATTGCCCTCACGGGTGCAGCCTCAGGTATCGGCCTGGCAACATCTCACCTCTTGGCTGGCCGCGGTGCCCGACTGGCCCTTGCTGATGTCCATGAAAAAGGTCTTCTAGAGGCTAAAAACGCTATCCTAGAGGCTCATCCGAATTCAGAGCTTTCCATCACTGTTCTCGACGTTCGTGACTGTGATGCCGTCGAAAGATGGACGACAAATACCGCCTCGCACTTCAGTCGGCTTGACGGGGCCGCCAACCTCGCTGGTGTAATACCGGAGTCAATCGGAACCAAACCTCTTTCAGAACAGGACCTTGAGGAATGGGACTTTGTCCAGGGCGTCAACCTGACAGGTGTGATGCATTGTCTCCGGGCGCAGCTGAAGACCATTAGCAACGGTGGGTCCATTGTCAACGCGAGTAGCATCGCCGGCTTGACAGGCAGAGCAAACAATGCAGCCTACACAGCAAGCAAGCATGCTGTAGTGGGGCTGACAAGAAGTGCGGCGAAAGAGGTCGGGGCGAGGCAGGTGAGAGTAAATGCTATATGCCCGTGAGTCTCTACGCCCTGTTCCTGGCTACACCTTGCTGATCTAGTGATAGGGGTCGCATCGACACGCCCATGCTGAGGAGCGCGAACTCAGGCCCTGTAGGACCTGAGATTTCTATGGCAAGGCTCGGGACGCCAGAAGAGGTAGCAAAGCTCATTGCCTTTCTCTTGAGCGACGAATCCACGTACATATCCGGGACTGCAGTGAGCATCGATGGAGGATGGAATTGCTAGCCAGACTCTACGTCAAGCAATCTTTTTCTTCTCCACGTTTCTGGGACACTGACTTTTGGTTTTGTTTTGCTTTCCATGCTCATGATGGTGACTTCGAAGAGCTTCCTCCCCCTCAGTTGAAGCAATCATAGGTCAATCTGCTTTTCATGTAGACACGTATCTTGATTGCCTAGTCGCATCCCTGACTCTTAAAATTGAGTCCGCCTAGAAGTAATGTTACTCCCTCATTACAAATCTTATATAAGCTCGTTATAGAGTAACTCCGACATTTCTTTTCGGAATGCGAAGTCGAGTGCTGGATATGTTGGCAGGAAGGCCTGAGAGTCCCAGTACTGATGATGCTGTTATGAGAATTATGATCCCCGCATTCTCGTACATACGACCATACCTACTGGAGAACTCGGGATCCCGTCCGCTCTCCCATAGA